>NW_022436996.1:12113010-12379795 GCF_009761245.1 Sapajus apella
AAAAAAAAAAAAAAAAAAAAAAAAAAAAGAATGAAATTATAATGTTAATCTTGAATCAATTGTTTATCACCCCCTTTCTAAACTTCATTAATACTTAGCACATCGTGATTTCTGATTGACTGTAATTTGTGCAAAATATTATGGAGAAGTTCAAATATAAAGAAGAGAGATCATTTGAAAAATCAGGGTACAAAATATCAATAATGTTATGTAAGTCAATTATTAAATTTAGGTGACATCTACATCAATGTCATGAACAATAATAGACATAAAGGAGCCACTTTAGTCTTAAATTAATTCCCCTAAAATGCCGATTCTAGCTTCTGAGTGCTCTGAATTCTCTGACTTTCCTCTTTCATCAATGTCTTCACTTTCAAAAGGCTCCTGATTCTGTCAAATTAGAAAGCAATGTGATAACTTACATTAATTTATTAATTGCTCATAAATTCTTATTTTTCTTCAACAGGATGAAGAATAAAGAAATGCTTTTGAAGGAATTTTTAATGCTAAGATCTTGGGCAATAATCAGAGTATTCTTCCACATGCCAGTATCATGAATGTTGATATGCCAGCCAGCAAAGACACGTGCTCCTCTGAAGATTCTCCATAATGGCAGGCTTACATCACATCAGAGCAGTGGAGAGAATGCCAGATAGAATACTGGCTCAACTTCCAGTAACAAAAACAAAACAAAACCAAGCAACAACAACAAGAAAACTGTGCAAAACCAAACAACAACAAAATACTACCTGTGCAAATATAGCGGTTTTACACAAGGCCCTAATATTTCTGAACCCCTGCTTCCTACTCTGCTAATAGGCAGATGTGGGAGGGGATAATAAAACCTAATACATAGAGCTGACAGAAATTTAAATGAAATAGTGCATTGACTTAACATTTTGATTAGTACAGAGTAAGTTCTGAATCAAGTTATATTATCATGTGATGAAACATGGACCAGATAAGAGGCAAATCACATTGTGGTTTTATTTTATCCAAATTTCTAAATAAAATAAATTTAAAATATTTTAAAACTATATTTATTAACTTAATCCCATCACAATGCACATCATTTTTGTGAGTTTTTTAATTCCAAAGGAAGAGAAAAATTGTTAAGCCATTCAATATTTGAAAGCTGTCCTTAAGATTATTTATACAAATTAATATTTATCAGTATTTCTCCCTTCTTTAGTCCTTAAAATTTCTCTAGACATATCAAAACTTACTATGAAAAATATAATTTGAATGTTAACTGAATATTTTAAAGAATATGTAAGATGTAATGGAAAATATATTTGAAAAGCAATGAAAAGCGCTTTATTGTTGTATAAGATAAATTAATTTTTTGAGGTTTTAAAATAATTATTAATAAAAAACACTGAACATGTTCTGAAAAATAGACTTTTTATTTGTATAATAGGTAATGTTGCAGTAAGAACTTTATCATTTTACAAGTAAATATGTATTCGAGTGTAAAACACATACCTAGCAACATTCTGTAGACAAACATTCTACTTAGTCAACAAAGTCATTATTAAATTAATTATTTAAGTGGAGTAAGTGATTACAAATTGTATATTGCTTGAGATTTATTTAGATTTACTTCTCACGAAATAGGAGATGTATCTACTTAATGTATGCTACTTAAAATGAAACAATTTATTTTCTTTCATTTTAAATACGTCTTTTTACAATAAATTTCATATTTTAATAATATTTTATTTAAAAACATCACAAGTGACAAATTATGAAAACATGCTTAAAAACATGTAGTTCAAATATCCATAAAAATTTAACTTGGCTTATTGAACTTGTTCCTGAAAAATTTATGATTGTTACAAAGAAATGGTATCTGTTATGCATGCTCAGAATTAAACATTTAAAAAGTGTTAATTTGCATAACTGAGCCATTGGCCTCTATATCTACTCTATTTTCTGACATATATTTAAATAGATGTTTATCTTTCTATTTCTCCCTACAAATATGAATATCATAGATCCTGTGATCTCCATGACAAATTATGTGGATCACTGTAATCTAGAGGAATGTACATCTGACCAGAGCAAAAATAAACCAAGTATTATCCCAATATATATGTGAAAACTTTAACATTTAGAAAATTGTCCCCAGAGACACACATGGATCTGTATCACGTGAATTTACACAGAATGATCCTTGGACAGTGATGCTTGGCACATAAGCAGAGGGAAGAAGGAAAAGCCAGTATGACAGAGACGAGTGCATCAGAGACAGTGGTCCATGAAAGAAAACCTTCCATTCCATGATATTATTTCAAGTCTTCCTGTGGTTGGCACTATTTCCCTTTCCCTTAGGTTCTACGAATCCTCAATAGATCCCAACAACAACTTCTCTATTTTTGACTCAGCTAACTTAAGTGGTTTTCTGCTTCAGGCTAGTTAGATGGTTTTTTATACTGTAAACAAGCATATAATATTTCTTAGGAATGTATTGTTGCATTAGAACACATAATATCCCTAAATTAAACTATTTTGAAAGCATATTTTACTAAGCTCATTAAGCATTATGCTATATTATGACTGCAGTACAGAAAATAAAGATATTTTAATAGGCATTATAATTATATAGATACAACTCCACCTTTTACCCCCATTTAATTATGTACTACATAAAACTACAGCAAAATTATTGCCAAAAATTATTTAATAAAAATTTTAATAAATTTTTAATTACAAAATTAAATTTTCCTAAAAATATCAATTGTTTCTGATCTTTCTGTAGACTATCTACTTATTTTTCATAATAAGCGTATATTACCTTGTATTAAATCCATATCAGATTTATGAAGGACCAATGTTTAACTTCCTAAATGAGAGATGATATTACTGATTATATTAAGATTGATAGCCAACATTTTGTTATAGATTAGAAATAAAAATCGGAATTAGTATTAAATAGTATTTTTACATAGCTCTTGGATGAGAGATAATTCATTTTCACTTAGTAGATATAGCCAATAATTTTGTTATCAAAGTGAAGGAACTATTAAAAAGAATAAAAGGAACATTAACTACCAAATAAAATTTGGATACATGATTGATAGGAGCGATTTGTAGACCATGATTACATAAAATACACAAAAAATCATAATAATATAAAATATTTTTGTTGATTCTTATATTTCTCAAACTAGGTTTACAAATTTTGAAAAGTGACTTTATGTTTTAAGACTCTCAGGGTAAAAAGTTCTGCATTTATTTACCATATTATTTACAGAGACAATTTTCTTTGAAATGGCTTTGGGAAAAATATACTGCTACAAAAGTAAATCTAAAACAAGTAGGAAGATATATTAATGTGAAATGGTGGAAATCATGGCTTCAGCTTTGTGAAACTGCTATTTTTGTAGGTGAAAAAATAGCAAGGTTATATGTTTCAATGTAAAAAATATGCATACATGTGTATTATCTATGATCTAGGCAAGATTTGGAAATAAATTTTAAAAGAATAAAAATAGGTCCACTTGAGAGGTAAAAGCATCCATGGTTTAGAGAAATTATTTTAAGTCATATTTTAACCGTATTGATTTTCATATTTTTCAAAAGTATAATTATTTGATTAATATTATCGATGAGTCTTGTACCACTCAATTATTACTCTAAAAGGCTTTTTCTGCTGCTTGGTAATCTACTGTCAGTAAACAGACTAAAAGTCCACCCATCAGAATAGATAGTACCTTTGTGTGCTCATATTCAATAGAATATCACAACATTTTTACAGAATCCAAATTATTTTATAAAAAATATAAAATTACAGGTAGATGATTTAGAGATATGTTATTCATATACATTTATTTGAACAGGTTCTGATTTATTTTAAGTCTTGGCAAACAAACTGCTTTAGAAACTTAAAACATTTCAGCAGTTTATTATTACAGAGAAGCTACATCTGGTATAAATGATTATTAGTGCTTGTCAGAAATGCATTATTAATTCAGTGGATCGTGCTTTTCAATATTAATTATCCATGGCATGATTTTTCAGATCCAGTCTCATTAATCACAAGCCTTAGGCCAGTATGCTAATTTGAAGTCTATGTAAGAATTACTAAATATTTGTTCCTTGGTAGTACAGTAATAAAACTATGAACCAGAGTATACCATGACTGAAGACCATTGCTATATAAGGTCAAATATTAGATAACTCTAGCCAGCTGGAAAAGTGTTTATTTCTCCATAGAGTACAGGACATCCTAACAGTTTATCCCAAATAATCGAGGTTATTCCTGTGAGGCACAGAGTAATCTCCTGGATCTTTTGCTTGTTTGCATGTTCTCTTTCTTGCTTGCTTATCTGTTTCTGGAATCCAACAATGTTATTTCATTAATTCCCAATGAATCAACAATTTGAAATGTGAAGTATAATGAGCAATGTATGATTCAGGATCTTAAAGAAGAGACTCTCTCTTAATTCCAGGAAAATGTACAGGGAACATTTCTTGCCATGTACAGTTGACTCTCTTATGTTAAAAATAACTGACACACACCCTAGGAATTATTGCAGATTATATCTGAGGAACTGATTCTTGGGATGTAGCCTTAAAGGACAGTCAGGTCATTATTCTTCATGAATACCTTTCCCGTATAAATTTCAAAAACTGTCTCTTAAGAACAGTTTTTCATATCTGCTGTGTCATATGCATTACCTACCCTTTGCACCAAAACCTTGGAGTTTTAGCCTGTTTATGTTGCAGGCTTCCAGTCTGACAAATTCAACTGTGCTAGTGAATAGAAGCAGGCAAATGTACTGTGGCTCTGCAATTATTTACATTCAAATCAACCATGCTATAACTCTAAGAAGTGATTCTGGTAGGGAAGATTGTAACTTGGTAATTGAGGTATCTTTAGAGATGTGAGCCTATTCATGATCTTCAAAAGTTTTATGTCACACATTGGTCATGTGTGTTTGTGTGTGTGTGTGTGTGTGTGTGTGTGTGTGTGTGTGTATGTTTGGTTGGTTCTGAGTACAAATTTAATTCCTTCATCTATTAAATATTCTTTTGCTTTTGGCCTTTTCTGCATCTCTGAGTCCCACTTCTGTTTTATATGTGTAAATGGTCACTGTTCTTTATCTCTTTTCTTCTGTTTTGATGGACACTTCATAAGGTGATACTTTTCTGGAGGGCTTGCTAGTGCTCTGATTTCCTAACCCCTGAGCAGTTCTTGAAATTTTATGTTCAGGTAATGATTTTGACATTGAGCTTTCCCTTTTTGGCTTCTAAATCTTAATTATACCAACTAATGATAATTTAATGTGACCAAGTCTCTTTTTCAATTTTCTTTATTCATACTTTTTAAATTCTTTTCACATTTTTAATTCTTTTCACTGTTCAGCTTTTTTTTTTTCCTTCTCTCCTACTATATGACGTAACCAATTTTCAGGTTTTGAACCAAAAATCTTCTGTTATATCCTGGTTTTCGATGACTTTGGAAACATTATTTAAACATTATAAACCTCCATTTCTTCATCTGTAAAATATGAGATATGATCTCAATTCCACAGGTTTATTGTACCAAATAAACGCATGAATATACACAATTCATGTTACATGGTGACTCAGGAAAGTTTGTTTCCTTCTCCTTCCTTATAGAGGGTATTGGCATTACTGGTATTTGACAAATATATCCATTCAAAGACAGAATACTGGGAGTTAATCATGGGCTTCTTCACCGAAACATAAGCTTAGAAGAGATTCTAATTTTAGTTTAACTATTAATGTCATCCTTAATAATAATTCCAGTTCTTCTTGTTAGAGATGATCCCATCTATTAATCTGGAAATGACCACAGCAAATCTTTTACTAGTCTATCTGCTTTCCATTTTGTTCCCTTCCACTTATTTCTCCATGTGGTAGCTAGATTATCTATACAAGTATATATAAAAATTTGAAAGACACACATGCATTTTTTCTACTGTGCATACATCTTAAAATTCTATGAAGTCACAAATGAACTTACATAATTATAAAATCTCTAGTTAGCAATTTTTTTTTTTCTTGAGATGGAGCCTCTTTCTGTTGCACAGGCTGGAGTGCAATGGGACAGTCTTGGCTCACTGCAACCTCTGCCTCCTGGGTTCAAGTGATTCTCCTGCCTCAGCTTCCCGAGTAGCTGTGATTACAGGTGCATGCCACCATGCCTGTATAATTTTTGTATTTTTAGTAGAGACAGGATTTCACCTTACTGGCCAGCCTGGCCTGGAACTCCCAACCTCAGGTGATCTGCCAGCCTCGGCCTCCCAAAGTACAGGGATTACAGGCATGAGCCATTGCGCCCAGCCTAGTTAGCAATTTTTTTTAAAAAAGTAACAAAGGAAAAAAAAAAGACTGAAAAAAATCTTAAGAACAATTGATACTCATAATCTCCAGCAATTTCTTAAGAATCAGAAAGCAAAAGATGAACAATGCAATAGCTAAGGGGATGGAGAACATGAACACGCAGTTCCTAGTAAAAGGCACGTCACAGCCAGTGAAGCTGCCACATAAGGATGATTATATCCACATTTGAACACAATTTAAAATGAAAAGGAGATTTCACGTTTTGCCTATGAATTTAGCAACCATTAAATGTTTTACAATACCTAGTTTGCGGAGGGCATGGGAAATACCAGCATAGCCCATAAAGTCAGCATTCTTTAGCTTGCTTTACAAGTCCCTCTGACCTGGACACTTTGTGTTCCTCCAACGCTGACCTGCTATCCACTGCCATTCTCCAGCCACAATGACCTTTCTCTAATTCATCTCATGAAATATATTATCATCAGTCTTCACACAGAATTTTTCTCCTGACCAAAACATCTCACCTCTTTCAATTCAGTTAGTTACAGATTTATTCTTTACTGTTCATTAACTTTAAAAAGTTCACCTGGAAGAGTCTATCTATGTCTTCCATAGACTCCACTAGATGACCCTGCTGTGTTTTCATATAGCAATCCTTGTCTCACTTCTCATGCTGTCATTGCCTGTTTGATCTTGGTCAGTCTGCCAGACCACAGGCTTCCTTGCTTACTTTCTTATCCCTACCTTCTATAAAACTCACTGAAATTTAGTGGCTCTTCAATAAATAGGTAAGTAATTTGTTAACTGTTAATATTTGAATATTTTCACAAATTCTACCTGATTATTCACAAATCAATAGACTTGTCACAAAGATCCCAATGTGATTGCATGAGTATTAGCTGATTCAGGGCACTGTCTAATCCCTAGGCATTGCCTTTTCTATATAATCAATAGTCTATCCAAAAATAGTAATATAGATTATTATAATCACCATATTTTATTGGTAAAATTAAAATATAAAAAAATTAAACCACATGACTACGAAGACGTGTAGTCACCAACTGCTGGTTCTCTAAGTATCATTTAGAAACCAGAATGATTTTCCAAGCCTATGAATTGGGTTGCTATGAGTCTTGAGGATAGGATGACTCTGTATTAAATAGGATTTTAATGACTAGAGGTAACTGAGGGAGAGAGGGAGGGAGGAAGGGAGAGAGAGGCAATTGAGATATATTGGATCTGTTACCAATGTAGAAATTAGACTCAGGTGATTTTATACAGTAATGTAGAACTAGTCACTTGAAAAAATTAATAGAATACAAATTCCTCACCATTAAAAAAAACAAAAACAAAAACAGTGCTCTTTAGCCATTATCATTTTCCCACAGAATAATATAATTCCTTGAGACTTGTTAATTTTTCTTACGTGAAAGTGTTAAACTAGAAGCTTAGGAACATCTATTGGAGTTGTTACGGAAGGGTTCTTAACATAGATGAGGGGGTTGAACTATAGAGTTCCTCAAATCCATCAGATTCTAAGATTAATGAGTTCAGGGATATGTGAAGACACTGTAATCAGTTTGCTGTAATCACAAATGTTATACAAGCAGAATTCCATTTCAGGCTCATAAAAGTTTTACATTCCTTGTAATGAAGATCTAGTTGATAAGATTAACTCTACTCTGTTCCAAAAATGGACAAGTGACCTGAGGGGTAGCTATTGCAGAGCAAAGCTTCCTACGTTTCCTACAAAAACACAGATTGGAGTAGGTAACTCAATATTGTTGTTTACAACAGAAGATGTTCATTAGTATGAATCCATTTTACTTTAATTTTATTTAAAACTTAACGGCAAAACTTTTACAGTTAAAAGTTAAAACTCTATGAAATAATCAGCAATAATAAACATTGAAGAGTGCTGGTGAAACTGAAATTATTTCAAGACATACACAAAATAGTTCATTCTGTTTATGATCGTTATCATGCAACAATCTGGGTGGAGTTTTTTTTAACAAACTTGGAGATGCCATTTTAAGGAAGTCTTGTGTAAAATACAGGCTCTGTGACATATGGCAAATTCACTTTGGGGGACCCTGGAGTTAAAGTGAAGATATTAAAAATTGTTCCTTTACTTGTTCATTGGGAGAAACATTCCAAGTGGTGTAGCAAAGTACTGTACGAAATAGCAGTTTTAAATATTAGCGCCCAGTAATAAAGCAGTAAGGCAGATGCTATGAATTGCAAATGGTTTTGCCACTGAGGTGTTTCTCAGATGGGAACATTTATACCTCATGCACAGCTGAAGAGTGGTAGGGAGGCCAGGAATAGCTCTATAGGGATTTTTAAATTTAAAATTTGTTAATGATTTTAAACAATGATTAGGATACTGTTTAGCACAGAGTAAACTGAGTTCATTTTTCTATAAACCAATTAAGGTCAAGAACCACATGGCTTTGGCTAGAATTTGGTAATGTTCCTGACATTTATGTGCTTATTTTTTTACTATGTCATCTATTTGGAAGTGCAT
Source organism: Sapajus apella (assembly GCF_009761245.1). Lineage (NCBI taxonomy): Eukaryota > Metazoa > Chordata > Mammalia > Primates > Cebidae > Sapajus > Sapajus apella. The sequence continues at coordinate 12,121,853 of NW_022436996.1, forward strand.
CTGCTTTACACTACTGGAATAATCCTAAAGTTTCAAAAAGCTTTGCCTGCAGAGTGTTAAACTCATGTATTGGGAGAACATGACTTATATGAAGATATTATTTTAAAAACTAATTTTCATTGCCAGAGTCACATATTGAGAGGAAGTTTGTTATTTCTGGAAGTCACTGAAAAGCTTTGCGTATGCACAGTTAACATTTAATTTTAATATAATAACTAAATTTCCCATCCAATAAGTTATTTTTATTTAAAAGACTCACATTTACAGAGGTTAATATTGCTAAGTAGGAGATGCCTTATGTCCTAAAGTATATAAGGGAAAGGTCAGCCTAATGATTTGCTTTTAAACATTTTTATTGAATTTTTTTTTTGGTGCTTCACTTGAATATACCTAGTTGATGATGGAAAGCAGGGCATTGGTTATCTGTCCTGCCATCTCCTCTCTTGCCTGTATTCTCTCTACTCTTCCTTTTCCTCTTGATTTTTTTAATAGCACAAACATTTAAATAATTGGAGCAGATTCATAGTAATCACAGCTACTAACCAGCACCAATCTTTACTAGTAATACCTGCAAACAAGTACAAGTGAAATAATCTTTTCTGAAAGAGGCTGAAGCCATCAGACAAACCCGAAAGCGTCTACTTTTTTTTTTTTTCTGAGAACATCTTTTGTTTTCAGAATAACATAATTTTTTGGAACAAGATACCTAAAAATATAGCTCACAAAAAGTTCCACTTTGATTTGGGGAACACATCTTCTTATACTCTGTTAATTATATAACTCACTAGCTGCCATTCTCCAGGCAGCCCTGCAGCGTAAATTGACAATGCCATGTTCATTTACAATATTGCAATCTGGGCTGTCTGGATATATCCTGATACAACTATTTAATAGTTAAGGACTCCTCTCTCCTTTTTTCTTTTTTTTCTTTTTCTTTTTTTTTTTTTTCTTGGAAACAGAGTCCAATTCTGTTTCCCAGGCTGGAGTGCAGGGGCGCCATCTGGGCTCACGGCTGCAAACTCCGCCTCCCGGATTCAAATGATTCTCCTGCCTTTGCCTTCCAGAGTAGTTGGGATTACAGGCGCATGCCACCATGCCCAGCTTGTATTTTTAGTAGACATGGTGTTTTGCCATGTTGTCCAGGATGGTCTCTAATTCCTGACCTCAAGTGTCTGCCCACCTCGGTCTCCAAAAGTTCTGGGATTACAGGTGTGAGCCACCACATCCTGCCCCAGGGCTCCTCTTTTCTATGTAAGTACAGTGTCACTTTAATAAGAGAGGCTGAGCTGAGGTTAGTAGGGTATTTACAAATGAGAACTGATTGAGGTTTCTCATTTCCTAAGCTTTCCTCCCCAATAGGAAAGGAATGAGTCACAGGCCCTTTCCTTTCCAAATTCTCACACAGTAAATTACTTATGATGATCTATTTATTTTCCTATGAAATCTCCATAAACACAGCAGCCGAAAAATCTTTTTTGGAAATGCTTTTCTTTCAGGAGTGCATAGGGATTTTATTAAGTTTTTTGAAAAATTATAGAACTGTAAAATCGTTAAAAAGAGATAGAATGACCATGACATTGAGTTCTGGTTGAACCTAAGTCTTACTTTAAATTTCATAGTCTACCTGGTTTATTCCAGTGAGCACATTATTTAAGTTTTCTGACAAGTGGCTACCTCATTTGATTAAAAAAAAAAGGAATTGCATAGTTTAGTATAACTTATGTTATATTAAAGTGTTTGCAAAGCACAGCAGGTAGCAGGTGCTCAATGAACACTTATTTTCTTTGCCTTTTTGTGGAAGTTAATAAGATCTCAGATGTTTCCTCTATGATCAATGGTGTTAGACAATTTTCTTGTTATTTTATTAACTATTTAATGTTTCTTTCTTATCTCCTTTGCTGTTATCTTTTTTCTCCATTACCCTAATTATGAAGATTTTTCCAAATAACACTCTCAATTCATTTATTGTTTCATTCTACATTCTTTTTTTAATACTTTTTAGGGTATGATAAATTTTTATTTTGAAACTAGACACATAAATGGAATTATCACTTTTGTTTAGATAAAATTGAAACCACATCAAGCAAAAAAGAAATGTTTAAATTAAAAGAAATTCTGTGCATAAGTCATCACTGACAATACTTTCAAGTTCAATTCTGAGTATGGGACATTAATATCTTCAATTTTATTCAGTACTTTGTCAATAGAAAAGCTTATACATAAAAAAAAGTCTGAATTTTTCTCATGGAATTTCACCTTTACATTCATTCCTTTGTTCAAAAGTGTTTGGCATATTTGGGTACCTACTATAAGTTCTGTGTCACATGTGGTGCTAAGCAAAAAATCATGCTTCCTACTCTCAACGAGTATATTAACTAAAGAGGCAGAAAGACTACACGAAAGGTTACCCAAAATACAAACTGTAACTATAATAGATCATACAGAGGCAATGATGAAATGTTTGAATTCATAGAGCAAGTTATAGAGACCTAGTCACTTGTCACAATGAGGGAGTGAACTTAGAGTTGTGATGTGAAAGGTGAGAACCAGTTAATTATGCTATGTGGGTTCATGAGAGGAGAAGAACCAGGACACTCCCAACTTCCTTTTTTTTGCATTTTATTATATGGCTTGACCGCTGCCAGTCAAGTCCTCATCCTCCCTTACCTGGAAAGAAGAATCAGCTAGTTGTTGAAAAGGAGGAACAAGGTGAAAAAATTAAGAGGGTCTCAAGGATTACAGAATGTATGAATTTATTAATGCCATCATTCACTGTCCAGGTAATATTTACATCCTAGCCTTTAGAGTCAGAAGCTTCCTGATCTTGCTCTACTTGACTCTGGTTTTGCATCTCCAACATCTTCAGCTTACTTCCAAACTTTCTCTATGCTCCCTCCACCTTCCTCATCTTTGACTAGAATGGGTTAAAATCCATCCACATCAACTCTTGCTAGTTTGCCACCACTTCTCTCTTGGTACAATATATCTTTTGGGAATAGAGGTCCAAGATCTTCATGCATATTTTATTTTCCTTAAAAGAAATCTTCCATTACATCTATTGTGTATATACACCAAGTATACAACTTAAAAATGACTGTTCAACGTCTTTCTCTCTTCTTATTTTTAAAGAACTTCTTGTGAAATAAGGACCTCATTCATTATTCTAGGCTGAGGAGTTTCTCATAAGCGAATTCATATATATAGTACTTCTAAAACAATTATGATTTCTCCTTTATCTTCTAAAAGAAGTTAAAGACATCTTTTATCTTTTAAAAAAATCTATAAAACTGTACAGGCAACATGTAAAAGTTAATCTTGAAGAATCTGCCGCTCTGCACATTTGGTAGTGTTCACAGAAGTCACACACAACTAAGTTAAGTGATTCTTAATTCTATTGACAATGAGCTTTCAGATAACATTTTTGGCTGGCACACTTAAAAAAGATGTAAAGACTTTTGAAGTCAGTAGCAAGCCAAAGCTTAATCATTATAGTATAAGTATGCCTCAGTGTCTGTAAATCTGTTCATACATACTTCACTTTGCTTGGGTACAACATGATGTTATTGAAGAAGAGCTGTTCACTGCAAAATTGCTCATATTTAGTTCTGAGACAAAGCCTGTATATTCCAAGAAGCAAACCTTATACATTTTAGGAAGAATCCTAGGAATTAACTGCCATTTTCTTCCTGTAAGGACAATATTTTTACACTTAACAAGTGCCCAACTTATTGTACCTTTTTCCTTTTACATCCAGCAATTTTCTCTTATTGCTATTCTTTGTTACATAATCTGCTCCAATAGGTTCAATTGTATCTTTTGCCCTCCAGATATGACTGGAACCATGTGTGTCTTTAGCTATTGCAAAGGCAACATTTTCATGTTGATCAAAACAAGGCAACAAGCCCATAAGGATTTTCTCAGAGTTTGACAACCACTAATCCAACTTCACCCTTTCATCAAGGTTCAGTTTTAAGTCACAAAACATACTGAAACTGTGTTCTTTCCTCTACATCTCAGTAATTCTTTCTTTCTACACCATTTGTGTTCCATTTGGTCTGTGCTAGTTTACATTGCCATGGCTATCATCCTTCAAATAAGGGAATATTAATTGTGCTCTTGAACATTTCTCTATTTCTTACAGTCAGGCTTCTGATAAATGTCAAATTAAGACATTTAAGCTCATTATTGCTTTGTATTCACTTTTCTCTTACTCCATTAGTGTATAAAGGACATTGACATTTCCTTCTCTTGAGTAATCCTTCACAGTTACAATTACAAGAGTATTTTAGAAAAAGCTGGGGTAGAAATATGTACATGATGTTATTTAGGAGAATGAAAACAATAAATGCCTTTAATGTACACAAAGAGTAAGAAAGGATATTTTGTGGGCTCCACCTTTTAACAAATATTTTTTCAAACGTAATCTTTTTTTCTCATATTTACATATACTTTGCAAATTTTGATTTAGTCTGCAAAAAGTAACATTTTTTCTTGTCATTTTATCATAATGATAGAACCTTACATAATTAATAATCAAACACTAACATCTTTTACTATCCAAAATAACTAAACAATTACTTTGTTAAAATAAGAATTAGAGACAGATGTCTGTCATCTCTACTGGTTTCCAATACTGTGTTGAAGATTATAGCAAATACAATAGGTAAAGAAAAATTAAAATCTGCTATAAACTTTGGAAAAAAGTAGATGAAGTTGTTTTTTTCCCACTATTGTTTTTATTCTTTTGATAGAATTGTTTATCTAGGAAAATGAGAATAAGTGGATTAAAGAATTAGCAGGATAAAATACAAATATACAAATTATAACCCTTCTTGTTTCAAAAATAAAAATCAGCAAAAGGAAGGAGAAAGAAAACGTATCTCAAAATAATAAAAGCTATTTACGACAAACCAACAGCCAATATCATACTGAATGGGCAAAAACTGGAAGCATTCCCCTTGAAATGTGGCACTAGACAAGGATGCCCTCTCTCACCACTCCTATTCAATATAGTACTAGAAGTTCTAGCCAGAGCAATCAGGCAAGAAAAAGAAATAAAGGGTATTCAAATAGGAAAGGAGGAAATTCAAATTGTCTCTATTTGCAGACGACATGATTATATATCTAGAAGACCCCATTGTCTCAGTCCAAAATCTCCTGAAACTGATAAGCAACTTCGGCGAAGTCTCAGGATACAAAATCAATGTGCAAAAATCACATGCATTCCTATACACCAATAACAGACTTAAAGAGAGCCAAATCAAGAATGAACTGCCATTCATAATTGCCACAAAGAGAATATAATACCTAGGAATACAACTAACAAGGAATGTAAAGGACTTCTTCAAGGAGAACTACAAGCCACTGTTCAATGAAATAAGAGAGGACACAAACGGATGGAGAAACATTCAATGTTCATGGTTAGGAAGAATCAGTATTGTGAAAATGACCATACTGCCCAAAGTAATTTACAGATTCAATGCTATCCTCATCAAGCTACCAATGAACTTCTTCACAGAACTGGAAAAAACCACCTTAAACTTCATATGGAACCAAAAGAGAGCCCACATAGCCAAGTCAATTCTAAGCAAAAAGAACAAAAGCATCACACTACCGGACTTCAAACTATATTACAAGGCTACAGTAATCAAAACAGCATGGTACTGGTACCAAAACAGAGATATAGACCAATGGAACAGAACAGAGGTCTCGGAGGCAACACAACATATCTACAACGATCTGATCTTTGACAAACCAGACAATAACAAGCAATGCGGAAAGGATTCCCTGTTTAATAAATGGTGTTGGGAAAGCTGGCTAGCCATGTGCAGAAAGCAGAAAATGGACCCCTTCCTGACACCTTACACTAAAATTAACTCCAGTTGAATTAAAGACTTAAACATATTACCTAACACCATAAAAACTCTAGAAGAAAATCTAGGCAAAACCATTCAGGACATAGGCGTAGGCAAGGACTTCATGACCAAAACACCAAAAGCATTGACAACAAAAGCCAAAATAGACAAATGAGACCTAATCAAACTCCACAGCTTCTGCACAGCAAAAGAAAGAGTCATTAGAGTGAATTGGTAACCAACAAAATGGGAAAAAATTTTTGCAGTTTACCCATCTGACAAAGGGCTGATATCCGGAATTTATAAAAACTAAAACAGATTTACAAGAAAAAAACAAACAAGCCCATTCAAAAGTGGGCAAAGGATATGAACAGATACTTTACAAAAGAAGACATACATGAGGCCAACAAACATATGAAAAAATGCTCATCATCACTGGTCATCAGAGAAATGCAAATCAAAACAACATTGAGATACCACCTCACACCAGTTAGAGTGGCGATCATTAAAAAATCTGGAGACAACAGATGCCGGAGAGGATGTGGAGAAATAGGAACACTTTTACACTGTTGGTGGGAGTGAAAATTAGTTCAACCATTGTGGAAGACAGTGTGGCGATTCCTCAAGGACCTAGAAATAGAAATTCAATCTGACCCAGCAATCCCATTACTGAGTATACATCCAAAGGATTATAAATCGTTCTACTATAAGGACACGTGCACACGAATATTCATTGCTGCACTGTTTCCAATAGCAAAGACCTGGAACCAACCCAAATGCCCATCGATGATAGACTGAACAGGGAAATGTGGCACATATACACCATGGAATATTATGCAGCCATCAAAAACGATGAATTTGTGTCCTTTGTAGGGACATGGATGAACCTGGAAACCATCATTCTCAGCAAACTGACAGAAGAGTAGAAGACCAAACACCGCATGTTCTCACTCATAGGTGGGTGTTGAACAATGAGAACACATGGACACAGGGAGGGGAGCACTACACACTGGGGTCAGTTGGGGAGAAATAGGGGAGGGACGATGGGGGGTGGGGAGCTGGGGAGAGATAGCAAGGGGAGAAATGCCAGAAGTGGGTGATAAGGAAGAAGTCAGCAAATCACACTGCCACGTGTGTGCCTATGCAACAATCTTGCATGGTCTTCACATGTACCCCAAAACCTACAACGCAATAAAATAAATAAAAGGGAAAAATAAAAAATAAAAAATAAAGAAATCCCATTTCTAATATTCACAAAGTTATAAGATAGCTAATCAAGATAAAAGAACTCTATTACTTAATCTATAAAGGTTTATGAAAGCAAACAAATATATGTCCGTATGATATTTTTGAAAGTAAAATCCAAAATATGAAAATGTCAATTCTCCGAAATTCAGTGTATCCATTTTACATAACTCCAAGTAGGGAAAGCTGTAATTCCAACTAGGAAAAGTCTTAGGAAAAGCCAAATTCCTCTGGAATTTGATTAAAAAATATTAAATATATTATGGAAAATAAATGCCTAAGAAAAGACAAGGAAAATTGAAGACTGGAAATGGAGGTTGTCCAAGCAGATATTAGAATATTTTATAAAGTACTGTAAACAAATAAATATTATCATGTTTGATTTGTTAATATTTGGACATGTAATTTATGATTATTTTAATGTAAGATATTGACAAATACTTTCTTGTGATATCTTCATGAGATTCTGGTGTCAGGATTCTGCTGGATAGTCCTACAATAATTTGGCAGTTTTCCTCCTTACTAACTTTTTGAAACTGTATGTTCAAGGTTATTATTATTTGTTATATGTTGAATATAATTCACCAGTAAAGTCATCTTGGAGTGTTTTGTTTGAAAAAGTTTTTGATAATTAATTCAGTATTTTTCATGCAATATGGTTCTCCAGATGTTTTTTGTCCTTGTAGGAAGCAGAACTGTAAGATGGCTCTGAGATTCTCACTCCCAAGTGTATAGTCCCTACTTCTTTGAGTATGAGAAAAATATGTGAATATAATTGGATATCACTCCTGTTATGAGATTATGTTATATTGAAAAAGTGAAAGAATTCTACAGATACAATTAAGGGCCTTAATCATTTGGCTTTATGATAGTCAAAAAGGAGATTGTCCTGCTGAAATGGGAGAGTTTCCAGATTCCCCTGCAGGATGTTTGACAGGAGTGTGGCTTGTCTGTTTCGTTGCCTCTAAGCTCAAACCACTAGGAGGATCATGCAGACAGGCAGGTGCAGAGGCCATGGAGGGGTGTGTCCGCCTCGCGTTAGTGTCTTATGGATGTGTGCCTGCAACCCCGGTGTTAACAAAGCTCTTTCAGCTTTGCCGTCCGCAGACAGCTTGAATGTTAATCAGCTCAATGGACCCTCTGTCTTATCAAAAGGGCGGAGGGTCAGCGTGAAAGCCTTCAGTATCCTGAGCTCTTGCCCAGTGTCCCAGAAGAATCGGATCTCACGCAGGCTGGAATGCTGAGTGCAAAGTTGTATTGAGTGGTGGTGGTGGCTCTCAGCGAGATGGATGGGGAGCCAAAAGATGTAGAGGTGGGGGAGATAATCTTCCCCTGGAACTCAGCTGTTCTTGGCCTCACTCATCTCAACATGCGGAAGCCTCTTCCCTTTTTCTCTGCCATGACCCCTGCTACTCTCTGTCACTCTGTTCCTCTGCTCCACTCAACGCTCAACAACTTCTGTGTGTGCCTACTAAGGTCTCAGGTTTATATGGGCACAGGAATGGGGTCGCGGCAGGCCAGAGGGAAAATGCAACATTCAGGCGTGAAAACAGCAGTGCCTGTTTACGCTTAGGTCTGTGGGCACAGGATCTAGGGTGGAGCCCCACCCAGGGACCCCACGCTTCTCTGCCCAGCACTTCCCTGCCTTCTTCCCATATCAGCCCTTATCTGGGCTGCGGGATGAGTGAGGTGCTAACATAGCAGACGAACCCTTTAAAAGAGGAACTAGACAATAAAAAAGAAGAAAACAGAGCTTCAAAGCATCAGCAGAGCGTGGGCACCGAACTGACTTGGGTAATGTGTACCTTGACTCCTGATCCATGGAATTGTGAATTGAAAGTATGCTGTTTTTAGCCAGCAAATTTGTAGTAATTTGTTACACATCAATAGAAGACAAATAAAATAAATGTAAGTAAATTGTGTCTTTTAAAATGTGTGTCCCTTTAATCGAAGATGTTGACATTTTAGGCATAAAATGTTCATAACAGTATTGTCCCATGACTCTTGAGTGTGTGATGATATTCTGATGCCCATTGCTGATATTGGTAACTGGTCTTTTTTCTTTTTTTCCTCCCCTTATTTTTTTTCCATAATCTATCTTGCTAGGATTTTGTCAACTTTGTCTTTTCAAATGACCAAATTTGGCTTTGCATGTTTTTTAAATATTTTGTTCATTTTTGTTTTATTAATTTCCGTTTTTACCTTTTCTTATGGGCTGAAGGTGTATGTTCCTCCAAAATGTGTTTGAGGAAGCTCTAATGCCTTATGTGGTGGTGTTTGGAGGTGAGGCCTTTGCCAGATAATTGGGATTAAATGAGGTCGTGAAGGTGGGGATCTGTGATATGATTTGTGTTCCTAGAGGAAGGGATACCAGGGAACTTGCCTTCTCGCTCTCTCTCACTTTTGCTCTCTGTGATTTCATCCAACAAGGAAGTCAATGTCAGCGCACAATAAAATGGTGGCTACCTACAAGCCACGAAAGAGCCTTCATCAGGAACTGAATTGCCTGGCACCTTGATGGTGGGCTTCCAGCCTCCAGAACAGTAAGAAATAAATTTCTGTTGTTTAAGTCATGCAGTCTACCGTATTTTGTTATGGCAGTCCAAGCTAATACATCTTTATTATTTTCTCCCTTCTGCTAATTTTGAGTTCAATTCTCTCTTCTTTTCCTACCTCCAGGAAGTTGAAACTTCCATCATTCATTTGAATCCCTCTTCTTTGACTTCAAATGATAATGTTAAAATGTATGCATGATGAGTAGAATAATATCCAGAAATAAACTCACACATTTAATTTACTCATTTTGTCAAATGCGTCACAACTATTCCATAGGAAAGAAGAGCTTTTGCAAGTGATGGAAGAGGAACAAATAAATAAATGAACAAAGTAAATGAACCTCATAATTCACATAAAAACACAGAAAATAAAATAAGAGATTCTTGAACATAAAATAATATCTATATGATCCTTAAGGAGGCAAGGCTTTTTTTTGCTTAAGACCAAGGAAACACTAATTATATCGGAAGAGAGAAATAAATGAATTTTACCACAATTTAAAACTTCTGCTCACTGGAAGTCACCACTAGATAAAATAAACAGAAAAGCCTCAGGCTGGGATACTATAGTCATATTAGATGTAATTGACAAAAGATTTGTATACAAAATACACAAAGAATTCCCAAAATTAATAATAAAAAGTCACAGACCCAACTTTAAAGAGTGGTCACAAGTGTGGAGAGTCATCTAAGGGATATTAAAATAATTATAAAAATGTTAAAAATGTACAATATAATTTTTTATTAGAGAGATGCAAATTAAAACCATGAGACCATTTCATAACCAATAGGATGAATAAAATTAATGGCAAATAAGACCACATTTTGGCAAGGAAGTAGAGTAATTGGAACTTTTATATAATGCTGGTGGGAGTTAAAATGAATCGACTACACAAAAAAACAATTCTGTAATTTTCTTATAATGTTAAATATATACACTTATAATACAATTATACCAATAGTTATTTACCCCAAACAAATAAAATTACAAACACATAAAAATACTTTAATAAAATTAATTTATAACAAATTTATTTACGACAACTTCAAACTGGCAATGACTCAACTATCTATCAGATGCAGAATAGATAAACAAACTGTGATATACTCATACAATTGAATTCTACCCAGGATTAAAAATACCTGTTGATTTATACAACAACATTACTGAATCTCAAAACACATTGAGCAACCAAATGTAAGCTCAAAAATTATATACTCTATTATGCCTTTTGTGTGTAGCTTTCCTAAGCAAAACTAACATGAAAAAAGTCAGAACGGTGTTTGTGGTTGTGTTCATGTATGTGTCTGTGTATGTGTTTGTGTGTGTGTGTGCATGCATGTGTGTTTGCCTAGAAATGGAAAGAAGGGAAGTTTTGAAGTGATAAGAACATCCTGTGGTACATGTGGAGTCAATCAGGGACTTAATGCAAACAGAGACTTGAAGTGTGTGTGTGTGTGTGTGTGTGTGTGTGTGTGTGTGTGTGTGTCGTGGTATGTAATTTCTTTTTTTGTCTTTGTATGTGGATATTTCTTCTTTGACTTTAGGTTTGGTCTTGCCAAAAAACAAACAAAAAAAAAAGGGATATGAAGGAAATGGAGGTAAACAGTTCCAATGAATTCCAAAAAAAGAGGAATCACAGTAAGCTACAATTTATCTGAAAAGTTTCATGGAAAAAGAAGCTCTGGAAAAGGCACATCAAAGAAGGATAAGAGCATTGAAGAGAAGGGTATACATTGATAATAATACAAGCAAGATGTGCTCATAGAATATTGTGAGAGCATTTTGATGAAAAACTCAATGGTAACGCTAATGTTAGGGTTGTTATTTAGACTTCAAAATGTGAAACTAAGGAATTTTAATTTATTCTCTGCCATATTTACTAGGAATGTTTTCTTCTCCCGCTATTGTCTTATTTCTTACTGGAAGTTTCATATTATTAATGGTTCATTAGAGGTGATTTACTAGTTATAAAGAGAAATATCAGATCATATGCAATTCAATGTTCAGGTAATTCATTCATAGACATTAGGAGTAGCCTCTATCTCTTTCTCTCTGTATATTGCTTTGATTTTTTATTTTGTGTTAGTAAATGACAGACTGAGGTTATGAAAGCCTAAAAACTTGAAACACCTTTCATCATCCATTATATAAACTACAATGCTACCAACTGACTTACGCCTCATAAAACTTGTTCTTCATTGTAGCATTTCATAATATGACTTGTCACCTCATGTTGTGAGATACCTAGATGTAGGATGTATTTCACAATATTAGAGGAAAAACATGAAACTTATAAACCATTCAAGTGTTACCCATTCAAAATTCCAATTTTTTTCATTCCTATTCATATTTGATTTCTTTTTTGCTAACCAAAGAGCACAGCTTACTGATAAAAATATACTTTAAAAAATTTATTTTAAAGGTTGTAAAGATAGCTTTGGTAAGAGATGCTACTAAATTAATTTAAAGCATTACATTTTATTAAAATTTTAAGCAAATGGAAAGTAAGGAAAACTAAGTCTAAAGTGTTTTAAAATGTTTGCACAAATAAATATGCAAGAGAAACAACATTTATACAATTTTTATACCTGTGGTGGATTCAGTAATCTTAGTAAACCTCTATATAATTCGCCACATGTGTGTTGTTTGGTGTTTTAGAATATAAATTTTTTAATAATCCAGGTTTAGTTTTCCATTTTAATAATATTTATTATTATTATTAATGTCTCCTAGTAGAAAGGATATACAAAGCTCTGGTATTTTGTCAATTTAAATATTTTTAAAAGTTAGTACTTTAATGATAATTTGTTTTACAATAAGAATAGCTAGATTTTATTGTGTGCTTATTATGCACTGTTCAAAGGTAAGGACTGTAAAATATGATAGCTATTAATATATGCCCAGCACTGTGATACACCTTCCAGGAATATTATCTCAGGTATTTTTTTAATTATCTTAGACGGGTATTCTAAGTCACATTTTACAGATGTGAAGAAGGTAGATTAAGTAACTTGCCAAATTGTCTACACTTAGGAAGAGTTAGAAACCAAATTTGTATTCAAATCTCTGTTCTTTTTAGGCCCATACTCTGTCTTCCGTGCCTCTGGCTCCAAACACATGTATTTGTCTGTGTGTGGTTTTGTTATACTACAAATGCTTTTAAACCAGCGTTTTTAATCCATTGTTACCTTCTTGCTATAGTGTACTTTCTGCACCTTCACTTCATTTACTATTTCTACCTTGTTCATACCCTTAATCTTTTGTTATTTGCCGGGTCATTTTTTTTTTCCTGCATTGATTTTATTTGTAACAGCATGGTGGCTTCAAAGGTATGTAACCTTTCTCTATATGATAAGATATAGGGAGAATTATTCTGTCAAGCACATGAGTATTTTAGTGGATCCTACACTATTTTGTTTAACTTTGGATCTGTTATTTACTCTTTTTTTTTCCCCATTTATTTGTTTTATTGCATTTTAGGTTTTGGGGTACATGTGAAGAACATGCAAAATTGTTGCATAGGAACACACATGGCAGTGTGATTTGCTGCCTTCCTCCCCATCATCTACATCTGGCATTTCTCCTCTTGCTATCTTTATAAGCAAACACAACTCAAAACATGGTATCTTTGACAACTTTAATAAAGTAGTGGGAAAAGATGACTCTCTCTGAAGCACAAAAAGAGCACTTCTTCTGAATGCTGGTGGGAATTGCTTGTTCACCTCTGATGAATTACTTCTTCACCCGTGTTTCACGATGAGAGAAATAATTGCCAGAGGCTGCCTCAGTCTCTATCCTCATCCTTATTTTTCTTATTATAGCTCTTCGTGTTTTCCACTTTAGAACATATCTGCTACGATGGCCCTTAAATGACAGAATAAAAGAAACTATATATTCTTGGTCTGTGACTCTCAGGATTGTTATCTTGTTTTTGGAAACTATATGGATTGTATGTGCACAACGCTGTCTAGTGTTGTGAAAGATTGGGTGTGGGGGACAGTGAAACCAAACCCTTCCTTTGCCCTTGAGATTCTTATCATCTAATTTAGGAGAAAAGACGTAAAACAACCGATTATAAATGAAGACAAGACTACAATATTCAGGATACCACTAAAAGCTTTAGAATTTAGAATAGAGCATATATGCATATATGCACACATATACATTCACAACACATATATATGTACATAACGTGTGTGTGCGTGTGTTTCTGTGTCTTAGGATTAGTAACGAAATAGGTGTTGAGCTAAGTATTCTTTGAAACAAGTTCAGGATTTAAGTACATACATGAGCTAAGAGCTGATATCTCCAGTAGGCTGTGGGGAGAAAGAATGGCGTGTTTTCCCATTTGTTCAAGTCTCTCAATTTTTTCTTAAAATTTCTCTTTAGTTTGTCTCACATAAGATTGAAACATGTATTGCCTGGCTTATGTCTAGATATTTTACATCACTCTTCTGTCTCTGTATAACCGCTAGGGGCATATGTATCCTCCAGGGTCCTGCCATTGGTGGCTGGCCTCCCTCAAACTTATTCTTGTAGTGGTTCCACAGCTTTGCTGTTACCATGGGCTTCTCCTGATCAGAAATTTGTCTATTGAATATTGTTTTCAATTTCCTTTCTTTTGGAAGAGTTGTGTGGCTTTAAATTAAAAAAGGAAAATCAACTTTGGCTTTACAGTAATTTCAAGTAATTAATAAGAGACAATTATTCACTTTTTAATTGTTATAATTTATCTGAAATGATCAGTTACCAATTTATTAGTTGAAAAATGAAATGGCTATAGTGACATAATTATAAAAGCATATTTGTCTGTAGTGAAAAGGAAAGTATCAAGGTCTTAAAGTAATGTGATTGTCCGGTCCAGGAATCTTACTTCCAGAAATCTATTTAGAAAAAAAAAAATTGGGAATGGAGAGAGTAATTTATGCACCAAATTATTTCCCATAATATTATTTATAAAAATGAATAATGAGAAACAAAGTGAAAGTCCCAAAATAAAAAAAATGGTTAAATAAATAGTATTATAATAGATGGCTTTCTCCTTTTGGCTAAAGTTGAGATTCATATAAGTGTATGGAAGTTCCTGGGCAAAACTAAATAATATTTGTAATAATATTTGTATTATATTTGTAATTAGTGTTGACATGTATAGAGAAGTGCCTAACGGACTGGGTAGAGGAAAGATTGGTAAAAAGAAGCCCAGAGCAACAATGATTTGCTGTAAAGTGAAGAAAAAATATAGTAAGGCAAAGCTCTTGCTATCACAAATTGCGGAGCAGAACAAGGCCTGTGGGTTCAAATGGGAGTAGTGGTTCCAAATATAGTACCATGGCTCTTGAACTTATCTGAGACAGAGACCCTGGCATCAAGAAACTC
Organism: Sapajus apella; assembly: GCF_009761245.1. Taxonomy (NCBI): domain Eukaryota; kingdom Metazoa; phylum Chordata; class Mammalia; order Primates; family Cebidae; genus Sapajus; species Sapajus apella. The sequence continues at coordinate 12,136,888 of NW_022436996.1, forward strand.
TCTTGGGGAAAAGGTGCTGGTTCATTTCTGGGCCAGCTAGATGAATGGAAATAGCTCACCATGGATAACCTGAATATATACATGTTTTTTTTACAAACTTGATTAAATAGTCACATGTCTACATATTATGCTTAGCTTAAATCTGGTTATATACATATTTTAAAAAAATTAATAATGTAATATGTTACTGTAAAAAGATTGTTTTCTACTGTCATATTTGAGTTAATTTTATTCAAACTCTTCTCTTTAAATTTTGACATCAGTATTTTTATCATCATTGCGAACAATTTTCAAGTCATGTTTCATGGTTTTCAATGGCACATTATTTCTAATTTTCATCCAAATTGTTTCAAGAATTGAATTTCTTAAATCTGTGTATGATAGTGTTTCAGCAAATTCTATCCTAATTTTATCCCAGTTCCCTAAGCTACAGGCAATCAATTGCATTATATCATGTTTTAATTTTTTCAAGAATTTTGTGAATATATATTCCTGATTTATATAAGGTGATTAACTGTAAAACCATCAGGTTTACAGTGATACGCAGTACTTTGTAAGTAAAAGCTTAAACAACCAGAAAAAGATATCAAATATTTTTGATACCAAAAACCCACAATTTTGAGTGTTAAATACCTTTACCACCTTTTTACTTATATTATACCTGAAAGCAAAAGAGTTAACATAACCCTGAGAAAGAAAACGGATATAAATATGTTTCAATCAGTTCAAAATAATGCATTCAAAAGTGAAAAATGCATTCAAAAGTAAATGCTGGGTGTTGTGTTTTGTTTTGTTTTGTTTTGTTTTTGAGACTGAATCTTACTCTGTAGCCCAGGCTGCAGTGCATTAGCAGGATCTCAGCTCACTGCAACCTCAGCCTCCTGGGTTCAAGCGATCTTCCTGCCTCAGCCTCCCGAGCAGCTGGGGCTACGTGTGCACCACCATGCTTAATTTTTGTAGTTTTAGTACAGATGGGGTTTCACCATGTCAGTCAGTCTGGTCTCGAACTCCTGACCTTAGGTGATCCACCCACCTCGGCCTCCCAAAGTGCTGGGATTAAAGGCATGAGCTATTATGCCCAGTATGGTTCCATTTTCTGATGGTGATTGAAAATAATTCATCTGCTAAACATCACATTCCAAAGTGCATTTTGTGCTATGCTATTAAAGACATTAAGTTGAGCCAAGCGCTGTGACAGGGTCTACTACTTGGTTGAGCTTGTGGTGGCTCACCACCATCTATTATATTTCCACCTCAGTTTTTCAGAGACCAGACTAGAGAAACAAATGCAGATAAAATTGGGATCAGACCTTTGGCATTTTTTATGACTTTCAAGATGGCACTAATATCTGCCATTTTACCAAAGATTCAGTATTGATTTTGATTTAATATCTTGGCTTGAGACGAATACAATATCAGGGTTTTCTACTTGACCTGTATGCTATTATAGATCTTACTCCACAGTTCAGGAAATCAGTGTTAGGATTCTGCCAGATTCATGCATAACTTGCCTTTTCTACATCCTCAACCTGACAAGGGGATCATGATTACATAGGTCTGCATACGCTGATAAATTATTGTACCAACTGTTTACATTTGGACTGCCCCAGAAATAATCTTGAGATCAATCTTCAAGAGCAAGTATTCATTTGATACATGAGGGAAACATCATTAGGAGATTGCAAACGCGAAAAAGAAGATAATTTGGCCAATAAAGGAGGGTTGCCCACCATGGATAGTTGGCCATTTAATTCCACTGGGGAACTTTGGAAGGTGAGGGAGGTGAAGAATGTATACACCAGCTCTTAAGAATCATTAGTTCAGTGCTCTATGTGGGTGAGGGGGTGGTGGCATTAATTTTCCAGCTTTCGTTCCTTTTCATAAACAGAAAGGAGGCTGTAGTAGTCAGAAGAAGGCCTCTGTCACAGAAATGTTGGCACTTGCAATGCGTAAGCTGGGGTGTCCTGAAGTTATGAGTAAAGGGAAATGGATATGGTAAAATTAGAGTCTCTTTTACACCCTGAATTGCATAAACAATGCCTAATCCCTGTATGCTGTTCATCATCTTTTCCTTTTCTGATAGATTTTGGCATGGCCTGTTTCTGCTCATCCACTCTTATTATGGCTGTAACATCTGACGGCAGATGTATTCAAGCAAAGTAGATGCTGAAATGGCTCCTCTCTTTTTAAATATTTTGCTTGAATAGGCAAAGTTGGGAATCAAGAATGGGAAGATTAAAAATATCTGACACTGTAAATTTTTTATTCCTGCTCTTTTATTACTAAGTTGCTGTTTACTAGGAAAAAATAAAACTTGCTCTTCCTTCCCTTACATTTCAAGATAGAAACGATGATAATATTCTGTGAAAAGTTGCCTAAATATTTACTAAATAAAGAAACCCTATGAGTCCAAACAAACTTTGAGAGACATCAGCGCATGATTTGAAGTTTCTGGTAAAATGCCTGTGATGACTCTCACAATGCGTGGGGAGAGATCTTGAGTGTCTTCCAAGGTACGCAGTCTTTTTAGAGTTGGATTACAAAGAAGCATATAAATCCTAATTGGCTCAGGTGGTAGTCAGTCTTATGTAGTGTAGTAGATAAATAAGTAGTATTAGAGACTAGATCAGTTTATGGATCAGGGCAGTTACAGTGGATTTTAAGTACTAAGTGGTACCTCCATAAATGACAAATATGATATTAGAATAGGAAAAATAGAAATTTTCTGTGGTTATATTGACACCAGAATGATGTATGTTTTAAATCAAAGTGAATAGAACATGTATTTTAAGGTATGGTTTTTAATGTATAACTGACCAATACTTCATGATGATTTTGGATGATTTGCTATCGTGAAACACTGTAATCCTAATAGTACAAAAGTAGTGCTGTTAAAAGAATAGACCATGATTGATATTTAGGGCAAGTAATCAGTCAGAATGCAGCTGGGAAACGAAACCACTTTAATTGAAACAGATAGAAATCCCTATAAGGAATTGCTATATAGGTGATGGACAGGTAGAAAATCCAAACAGCAGATGGTGAGACAATCTCGAATTTAGCAATGACAGGAACCTTCAAATCCCTTAAGCTGGAAGAAGCCAAGGAAGATGTAGTAGCATGAGAGTCCAGGGTCACAGATTCTTTCTGAAACTCTGGTGGGCTTGTCTGGCAGGAGCTGGTGCTAGGGAGGAGATGCAGCCACTGCTAGAGACACCAGCCAAGGCGAACAGCCAGGAGAAAGATTCTTGTGCTTCTCCATCTCTTTCTCCTCCCAGTCTCCCACCCCTCCACCCTCCAGCGGTGCCTGTTATTGAACAAACTATGAGGAAGCCAGCTGACATGGACTCCTGGAAAATGTTGCCTAGAAAGCGGAGCAGAAGAAAAAGCGGGGCAAAAAGTAGAACCAAAAGCAAAGGACTGACGTGAGAAAGGCATATATGGCAGTGGAAAAATAACTCTAGTTTTTAATATAATATATGGTTTAATGGTTGTCTGCATGGCAGCTAATAACAGAAGATACAGCTTGTGGGTCAGCTTCCCCTCACTGAGAAATATGCAGTGATGTCCAAAATTGAAGAATTTTGTTATTCTTGCTATCTGATGGCACTGAGTGTATCAGTAGAGATTGGGATGGACTGCGAAGAAAGCTGTGATCGTACTGAAAAGCCCATGGGACACTGCCAGTAACAAGAGGTCAGATCTCTTTCATTTTACTGGGTGGCAATTTGGACCAAATATCCATGCCCTGATGAAGCCAGGTAAACCAAATTGTCCACACTTGATATCCACTCAGGCCTGCCTTTGTAAAAGCATAGGACATCATGTGAAATTCAGGATTCCTGTACAAGAAATGCTCTTTATTTCTGTATCAAGTGAGTAGAAATAGAGTTAGAAATGAGATTTTGTTTTATGGGAATAATAGCAATATAATAACTGAGAAAGTAGAACACAAGAAAAAATTATCTGCCCCTCAATGTCACAATCTCTAGCATCAGAATCTTACATTTCAGTCACAATAATAAAAAACATTTTACCAATGGTAAGTTATATGTCAGAATGAAAAAGTTATTTAGAGACCTAAAACCACATATTCACCCCCTTTTTGAAATAGAATCATGTTATAAACTTTAAAATTACTAGAAATTTTGGTAAATTGCATTATTGTTCTTCAAAATTTGCTTCATCTCCCTGTGAAAGGATTATACCTATTGGTCCTGCTGATGAAGGTGTGGCCACTTAATTTTCTTTGGCTAATCAATGTAAGTGGTGGCATTGTACTTCACCTGCAAGCAAAGGATTTAAGAGACCACATGTGGGTCTGAGATTGTCATATCACACACAAATAAGTTGTACTTAATTTGTGAAAGACATTTAATGTGATTGTAAAAAAAAAATCTCTGGTTGTAATAAACTACTAAAGTTTTAGGGTTGCTGATTATTGCTGTAGAACTGAATAATAACTGACATTATAATATAACCTTGGAAAATGCAATGGAAAAATGTTAGTAAGCCATTTCCATCCAGTTAACTCCTGTCTACCTTTAAGATGTTGTTTAAGTTACATTTCTTCAGGTAGCCCTTTCTTGACCCTTGCTACTAGATTAGGCTAGCTTTCTATTTTATCTGCTATAAAGTAACTATTATTTTTAGCAAGTTTTCATTGATTGGTGGATTATCTTTAGCTTTAGGCTTTACAATATTGAATCCATATGTGGTTTGCATAACACTGTGATTCTATCACATAGCAGGTGCATAATACAAATATAATTGAAGAAACAAATACATGACTTATATGATATTTTATGTTACACTTCTCAAATCCTAGTAGATGTCTTACTTCATTTCAATTATATTTTCACTATCCCTGAAAAACTGCATTTTCAGGCAGTGTTTTCATTGTAATTGTCTAATCGTTTCCTGAAATCTTCAAATCTACTCTTTTTTATATGCTCCCATCATATGTATGCATGTACTTCGGGCAGCTAAAGACACAAGACGTAATGGTCTCTCTTTCCCACAACACAGCTGTTATATCCCCCATACGACCTTTTAAGCATTTTAAAATAAATCTGTAGTTGTGCTTGTTATATTTTTACATTATCTTTTCTCAAACCTTTATTTTTTAATATACAAATGTCTTTTTGCCAGAGCAAATGTCTTACAAAGGCTAAGAATATACGTTTTGAGATTACAAGCGATTCTAGAACTATCATTTTTAAAAATGCAAGGTTTCACTATGTCCACTGCTATAATGCTAATGAATGTTGTGGAATGTTTGATGTGCGCTATGTCATTTCAGCTGGACGAAAGAACCACAGAGTCGCATGTATTTATTTAATTTAGAATGTGTCAGCCGTCTGGGGGCCTCTAAATTCATTGCATGCCAATCTTATGCCATTGTGCCTTTACTGCTGCCTCAAATTTTTATTTCTTAGGAATGATCTATATTACAGACTGCTAAATTTATGTCCAGAATAATTAGTAGTTTGTGTTAAATAAAGCTTCTTCAATCATATGTTGAATGACATTAAAATAAAATTAAAATAGTTTATGTCTTGAGATGCTTCACCTGTTTGTATAAACATACTATTTATTGGAAATTGTAGGCGAGTAGCCAAAATTTCCATGAGTTTATTGTCTTTCTTGTCTGGAGGAAGTAGGAGTGGATAATTAGAAAGAAACCTATGAATAGCTTATATTTAGGTAACAGTCAATTCATTCAAATCTTAATAGTATTACAAAAGTACTAGTCTTCACTGTCTTTCTCCATTAATACTGCCACTTTTAACTCTCTCCATTAATCATGACTGTTAATGATTCATCAAAGTACAGTGTTTCCTACCCAACTGGCAAAACAAGAAATGAAAAGTCACAAAATATATGCTATTTTACTTTACTTTCACACAAGGGATAAGATGATATTAATTAAGTCTAAATTGAGATTTACATTTCTTATAGTGTCAAAACTTCTATATTAATATACACTTTAAAAGCACATACTTTAAAAAACAAAATCCATTCATTTATGTATGCTAGCAATAAACAATAGAAATTTTAAAAGTTTCTTAAAGTTAATGCCATTTGCATTAACATCAAAAAAAGTATAAACTTAGGTATAAACCTGACAAAATATGTGCAGGAAATATGCTGAAATCTGCAAACTTGAGGAAAGAGGTCAAGAAACACTATCAAAAATAGTTCGACCCATTCATAGGCAGAAAAACTCGGTGTTGTTAAGATGTTAGTTATCTGATTTAATCTACAATGTCCATGCAAACCCCAATCTAATTCTCAGCAAGCTATATTTGCAGGTGCACTGCTTATAGTTCATCCTATGCAGTAGATTCAGGCATTCACTACTAATTCTTTTCCTGTCTTTACAAAGTCTCAAGATAAAGAGACAACATCAGTGCTATTAGATGAAACATCTATCCCCGGTCTGAGTATACCTGGTCCCTGGCAACATTTCTGTGGCCCTCAAATCTGGTAGAATCTAAGGGAGCAGATGATATTACTGTTTAAATTTCATTGAGATAATTCTAGTTACTATTTGTTATGAGAGTGTTTCCTCCTTTCTGAATAGTCTATTAGACATTTAAAAATACAATTTTCCAATCATTTGGAATAAATAGAAAGAAATGAAATAAAAAGTAAAAGAAACCACTGAATAATGCCAAAATTAGTGATAAAGGGAAATTTAAGGACATCATAAGGGCTATGAAAAGAAAATTAAATCATCATTCTACAATTTTGTTTTATACAAATATATACAGTTTCCTAAGAGAAGGAAAATTGATGAAGAATATGAGTTTCTAGTCATCCAATATGACATATCAGCATTTTCAGACAGTTATTTGTCAGTAAAATATAATGCTAAAAGTTTTTGTATATATGGGTTTACCATTTTAAGGGACATTCATATGTGCCAAAAGTCAAAACAATTTGAATAAATATTTGGAGTCATTTCTAAATGAAAAGACAAAAAAAAAATTCATTTATTTTCTATATTATGATTATCAACATGTGTGAATTGTTGATTCAGTAGCACAAAGTAAACTTGTTAGGGAATATATCTATCTATCTATGTACATATATTTTTTAACTTTATACTTTTAAACATGGAAAGAACAAAGGACTCCTATCATTGCCTCACTAAGAAAGTAGTTCATACATTAACACATACATTTTAATACTTTTGAGTTAAGTATTGAAAGAATAGTGAAAAAAATAGCAAGACATACCTTCTCCATTCTTCCCTCTGCCATCCTTAGGCTGGTAAGACATTTATTATTTGGTCACCAAGTAACATTTTCATTTTAAGTCTTGAATTACTTATAATGTGAGAAACCATATTAGTCAACTGTAGGTACATTTAGTGTTATGCATTCAAACTGAGTCTGTTTGAAATTCCCCAATCCTATCCCCACTCTGGCCTACCTCAACCCTACCAGCTTCTTCTTGGTATATCATTCTCAACCCATGATGTTGGGTGTTAGGATGCCTGGAACACCATTTAGTCTTTAGGGTTTTCTTGTTTGCATGCTGTTTGCCTCATCACATGCACAGACATGATCATCTTCAAACACTGGTGTCTGCTGAGGTATTCCATTTTTATGCAGGCTCTGCTTGTGTAATTCACGCAACACCTGCTGCTGTGTATCATGTTCCAAGTTAAATACTGCTTCAGGTCTGCTATTTCTCTCTCAGCTAGCCTCCATGCCCTTCTCACAAGCACAAAGAAGCTTTAGGTGTTCTCTCTTTCTTCCCTGGGGCCACACATCACCCAACGTCTTCTTACCCAGTGGGCCTCCTTTTCCTACCACCTTACCTAGTCTCCTGTCTGCTCAGCTATGATGCTTTGTCTTTCCTTTCAGACAGCTGTTGCCTGTAGGAAATAATGTAAATGGTAGACCATTTCCAAGACAAAGAATCCCGAGTAAACAATGGAAGGACAAAATATACCAGGTCCCTGCTCTAAGAGCTAGCATCTGCTTGCTGGGGGCCCCTTAGTTGCCCTCACCTGAACCAAAGAGTTTAGTATAGAATGAAAGTTTACCAGACTGCAAAATATCTCACTTTACCTAGTCTTATCAGCTTGCTTGACTACCTAGGTCATAAGTCAAATACTTTAAAAGCCCTTGAGATGACAATGATTGCAATGCATTATGGGGTGCAACAAAATGCAGTGAGACGACCCTAAAGAAAACGCCTAAAACCCCTACCCAATGACCAACAGACAACATCCAGGAAAATTGTGACCCCACAGTACTCAGCCTATGATGAACCGGGGGAGGGACTTGTGCACAGGGGGTAAACTGCTTGTCGTAAGCATGCTGGGTGTGCCTGTCCACCAGACACCCAATCTTGCAAGACTGTCATTAAAGGTCTGGCTTCTGCTCTTCTCCCTGTCTCTGAGTCCATTCTTTGGGTTTGGATGGGTGAGTTTGTTTCTCAAAACCTGGGGACTTGTCCAGGATCTCTGTGCCTGTGTGGAGTGGGACTCCTATAAAGAGGAGAGAGGCGAACCACCCAATTTAGATGGCCTTCTCTGTCCTGGTGTCCTGGCTCCCTGCAGAGGCTGTAGACAAGCCCAATACTTTTATTTAGGAAGCAGCGGAGACAACACAGGGAGAAAAGCAGGCACCTCGGAAACCAGGCAACCTCGTGCACTAGCCATGGTCGGAAAATTGGACTATAAGTACTGCCTTGGTGGTTGAGCATTTTCGGAGGTCAAGCATGTGGAATGAGACGTATCTTAGATAAGTCAGCGCAGAGTCACAATCTGCAGTTTCATCCTCGTGTGAGGGAAACAGATGAAGCTATTCTTGGGGTGTGCAAGGAACCCCCAGCAAGGGGTGGAGAGTACACAGGAGAAGGCTCAGAAGCAGAGACTGACTGAAAATGGTAAATGGGAATTCTAGGCCTAGGGAACAAAGGAAAGAGGGAATGAGGAAACTCCTTCTGACGTTCCCCCGGATAGCTCACTGGGGAGAATGCTGCACGTTTGGAGGGACAACCTGTCAACCAGGGACAAGGAAAAGCAACAGATGACAAAGCGTTGCTGTTTTATCTGGTTCCAAGACCCCATTTGTAAACTGTGGGTCTTTTGGCCTAAGTTTGTTTCAGAAGAGGATTGGCTTTGCCAGGCTTAAATTCTCTATGTAAATGATAAAATCCTATTAGAAGAGACAGGCTATGCTTTCTGTTGGATCAAGGAATTAGCTCCCATGTTCCCCCTCAAAGAAGAAGAAAAGAGCATAATAAGGAGCCCTCACCCAATAAAAAGCCCTGGGAGCCCCTACCACGCTTGCCCCCTCCACACCTCTCACAAAATAAGGAAGAGGAAGAACAGGGGGCAACAGTGAGGCCAGAGGGAAAGAAACGTGGGAGCCATGAGAAGACTAAACCCACGGATCCCTTAAATCTTTATCGGAACTTGAGGAAAGAATTAGAAAGATGTAAGAGGGACACTGAGAATTTCCCTGTTCCCTGTAAACAGCAGATGTCTAACATGATCCTTCTTAGAGAAGGCCCTGTGGGACAGGGAGAAGTCGGATTTGTGAGTGGGCCTTTAACAAGTACTGAAGTTAGACATTTTAAAAGGGAAATGAGGCCACTCTTAAAGGATCCCCTCAGTTTAAGAGAATAGCTAATTCAATTTTTAGGACTCAGTTTTTATACCTGGACTGAGATGATGTCTATAATGAATATCCTGTTTGGTTGGGAAGAGATTGGAGTGATTAGACGGACAGCCATGACCATTTGGGAAAGACAGCATCCTCCAGGGCAAGGACTCCCACCAGCTGAGCAGAAATCCCCAAATGTGGATCCTGAACCGGATAATAATGATCCCAAGGATCGGGCCCAAATGCAAGACCATAGGTAAATAAGAATTAGGTGGATTAAATAGTCCCCTCCTAGGACACAGCATTTCTGGAAAGTATTTGAGATTCAAAAACAAAAAGAGGAGACTCCCTCTGCATTTCTGCAGAGGCTCAGAGATCAAATGAGAAAATACTCAGCATTGGATCCAAGAGAACCGGTGGGGCAGGACCTTTCTTTTTCTTTTTCTTTTTTGATTTGTCACTTTGCTCTAGTTTCACAGGCTGGAGTGCAATGGCATGATCTTGGCTCACCACAACCTCCGCCTCCTGAGTTCAAGTGATTCTCCTGTCTCAGCCTTCCAAATAGCAGGGAACAGGCACCTGCCACCACACCAGCCTAATTTTTTTTTTATTTTTAGTAGAGATGAGGTGTCACCATGTTAGCCAGGCTGGTCTTGAACTCCTGACCTCCAGTAATCCACCTGCCTCGGCCTGCCAAAGTGCTGGGATTACAGGTGTGAGCTCCTGCACCCAGCTGGCAAGGCCTTTTAAAGGTTAATTTTGTAACTAAAAGCTGGCCTGGTATTACTAAGAAACTATGAAAGATTAACGGGTGGAATGAGAAACCAATTAAGGAATTATGTGTTCCCTAAGCAGGAACTAATCTGGGTCAAGACCTGATTGCTGGACTGAGTTTAGGACTAGGAGTAGAGGAGAGACAAATAAAAATAATGATGGGCCTCTTAACAGAGAAGGAAGAAAGTAAAATTAATCCCCTTGTGTGGATTATGGAAGACAACAGGGGAGGATTAAAAATCACTCCCTTACAGATTAGATTGAACTAAAACAACCAGAAGAAATAATTTGCAAACAACAATATCCCATACCTGTTGAAGAAAGAAAAGGTCTCCCACTGGCAATAGAGGGATTAATTAAAGCTGGAATATTAGAACTCTGCATGTCACTATACAACAACTCCAATTCTCCCAGTCAAGAAATTGAATGAGTCATATAGATAGATCTAAGGGCTATACATCAAATTGTCCAAACTCGCCATCCTGTGGTACCTAGCCCCTACAGCCTCCTTAATAAAATACCCTATGAACATAAGTGGTTTAGCTTAGTGGATCTGAAATGACATGCATTCATGTCCCCTAGACTCTAAGAGTAGGGACTTTTTGCCTTTGAATGGGAAAATTCCGTAACTGGGAGAAAGCAATAGTACCACTGGATTGTGCTGTCACAAGGTTTCATATAAGCCTGAATCTTATCTGATCACATCTTAGAGAAAGTCCTGGAGTAACTCCAACCTTCCAAAGAAACCCAGTTGTTACAATATGTGAACGATCATTTAATTTCTGGGGAATGGAGGGCCGAGGTATCAGAAACCACCATAACTTTGTTTAATTTCTAAGGGGAAAGAGGATTGTGAGCCTCTAAGAACAAATGGCAATTTTCAAAAAAAAGATGTTAAATAATTAGGACACCTAATTAGTGAAGGAAAGCAGAGGATAAACCCAGAAAAAATATCAGGAATAGTGGGTCGCCCTTGCCTAAGACAAAGAAAAGTCTCTGAAAAATTTTAGGCCTAACCAGTTTTTGTAGACTATAGATTGACTCATATGCTCAAATGATGAACATCCTGTATCTTAAGTTACTAAAAGAGGAACTTGACCTCTTGCAATGATTTCCAGCAGAAATTAAGGCAGTGGAGGATCTAAAGCAGGGCTTTACTTCCTTGTCTTCCTTTGTTTTTTTTTAAAGTCTACGACAGTTGGTTTTTGTATCCCCCTCAGCAACCCCATCCCAAGATCCTATTTTTCTGGGAAATCCTTAAAGCCCCTAACCAGCCCATACTCTTCAGGCCCCAATCCTGGCCTCCCATCTTTAGAGAAAACGTTTCATCTGTTTATAACAGTAGACCAGGGCATGGCCCTTGGAGTGCTCACTCAGACCTGGGGTGGTGAGGAAGCAACCTGTTGCTTTTGTCTCCAAGCTTCTTGATCCTGTCTCTCAAGGGTGGCCTGACTGTGTGCAAGCAGTAGCTGCCATGTACCTGCTGGTAGAGGAGAGTTGAAAGCTGACCTTTGTGGAGTCCTGCTACTGAGCACCCACATCAGCTGAGGAATATATTAAATCAAAAAGAATCTAGGAGATGGTTAACTGATTCCTGGATTCTTTTTTTTGAGGGTACGGAGCTCTGAAGCCTAGATGGAACCACCACAAAAGCATTACAAGAGCTAACAACTCAAGCCAATGAATTGGCAGAAAATGCTGGAATTGATGACTCATTTACTGATTTGCTAGAAGATTAGTTCAGAAAATGGAAAAGAATGGTAGCTTCCGTTCTAACATTCTTTATAATAGTGGCTGAAGTCTGAACAGCTGTATGGTATTGCATTATCCCCTGTGTTAGAGAGTTAACCCAAAAATTGAAACAGTCATCAAAAAACAAATGCCCATATCAACTGCTATTAGAAAGCAATTGAGACCTATTTTCTCATGAGGAAGAGAGTCAACAGCTCTTAAAACAATTTGGGCACCAAAGGACACAAAAATAAATGTGGAAACGGGACCAACAGGGGTAAAAAGAAAGAGAGAAAGGAGTTGTAGGTAATAATGTAAATGGTGGCCCATTTCTGAGACAAAGTACCTGGAGCAGGCTTAGATTCCAAAACTATGGAAGGAAAAAATTCACTAGGACCCTGCTTTAATAGCTAGCACCTGCTTGCTGGGGCCCCTTAGTTGCCCTCACCTGAGCCAAAGAGTTTAGTCTAGAATGAAAGTTTACTGGCCTGCAAATAGCTCATTTAGTTTATTCTTCTCAGCTTGCCTGACTACCTAGGTCATAAGTCAGATGCTTAAAAAGCACCTGAGATGACTATGATTGCAATGCATCATGGGCTGCAACAAGATGCAGTGAGACAACCCTAAAGAAAACACCTAAAACCCCTACCCAACGGCCAATAGACATTGTCCGGGAAGATTGTGACCCCTATAGCACTCAGCCTATGAGGACCGGGAGGAGGGATCTACTCTCTAGGGGATAAACTGCTTGTTGTAACCGTGCTGGGTGTGCTTGCCCACCAATACCCGATCTTGTAGGACCCTCATTGAAAGTTTCACTTCTGCTGTTCTCCGTGTCTCCGAGTCCATACTTTGGGTTTGGACAGGTGAGTTTGTTTTTCACACTGACCAAGTGTTTTTCATTAACATCTTCTTAAATTATATATATATATATATATATGTTTTTAATGTTCTTTCCAAATATAGCCAAATTTTACTATTTTAGAATGCACAATTTTTCTCTTATTTGAATCTTTTCCGTATTTTTTTTTTTGTATGAAAAAAGTAAATCAAGAAAAGTGCTTCCTCTGCAAAATTCCCTCTCCATCACTCTCCCTTTTTATCTCTTATTTTATACATGCTGTCGGCAATCAAAGCAGCCGATAGCTTCAGAGACGCTGAAGTAAATTTTAGCTGCCATGGCCACGGCAGTAGTCTAGGATGATGCTGTGAAAACAGAATTACCTTTTTAGAGTTCTGAGTTAGGGGAATACTTACATGGATATCACCAAAAGCACACATTGGAGCTCAACTACCACTATTAAGGAAACAACATTTTATGTTTTACAACAGAAATTCTTTAAAAATATAAACCAGTCTATTAGATAGATTCAAAAAAAATGTAGATATGAATTGCTTATATTGAAATTTAAAAATGGGAAGAATGATATACTGGAGATATATTAAAATAATTTGCAAGCTAGCATAACATTAGCATAAATCTGTGGTCAGTAAATGCTTTCAATAAAGGGCCAGCTAGGAAATATTTCTGGTTTTGCAGGGCAGGTGGTCTCTGTCACATATTGAACCCTTATGTGGCAGAATGTAACCATATACAGTATATTAACAAAGAGTGTAGCTGTGTTCCAATACAGTTTTATTCCAGAAAACAGGTAGTGGGCCAGACTGGCTCACGAATGGTAGTCTGCCTGTACCTAGACCATTTGTTGATAACATTAAGTTTTTAATCAGAGAAATCCCAGGGCTCTGGCTTACTACATTCGACATGGAGAAGCAGAATATGTCTTATCAAAACCTCTGTTTTTGTCCTAAGGGAAACAGTTTAATGTACTTGGGGTACAAAAAAAAAGGGGCCATTTTTGAGTCTGCATCTGTCTGTGATGGCTGAAAATGTTTGGACATTCATTTAAGAACTGTTTAAAACAATGGTTTTAAAGGAATGTTTAACTTGGTACTTTTAATTTTACAAACTTTTACAATTTTTTCTCATTATTAATATGTTTTATATCATTACATACTTCAAAAGGTATTCTGTTTGTTTTCCATGCTTGGATATTATAACTGTGGTTTTCAAATATATAACTTAATGATTTTTTTTTTTTTTGCTTCCTCCCTTGCTCTTTGAATTAAGTGTCCTGTTTTCTCAGTTTATTGTCTTTTTTCATCTACTACAATAGTCAGGAACCGTAAAATGTATTCTATAATTGCCATTTGTACAACCAAATAATCCAAAACAGACAAACGAAATGAGTAAAGATATTTTAATCATATTTTAATAGAGGAAAACATATCTGATCCAGCTTTTTATATTAATGCTGTAGGTTACAATGGGATATAATGTTTCTCTCACATAATAATAATTAAATACTTGCACTAAAATATACTTCATATCCATTTATTATGGATAATAAAATTTGTATAATATGAAGAAATTGACCATGCCATTTTTAGCCCTCTTTAAATTATAAAGACAATGATTGTACAAAGTTTTCAAATTTCAAAAGCCTACTTAGAAGTGGAACAGCTACAAATTAACCTTTTCTTTCTTTTTATTAAAGCTATCATTTTACACTCATCTAGATATGTCTAAATTGTTCTTCACAAGAATCAATAATGGAAATTAAGGATGATCTGATATAATTAAGAGTCATGCTAGAGGATCATCAAACTCCTTTTAAGTTACATACTTAATATTGTATGCTAACAATTTTATTTCAGTGGATAATTCAATAAGATATAAATGTTTTTTTTTTTCCGTGTATTCAACTCAAAGGCCCAGAATTGAAACAAATTCTCTAATGATTTTTCTTAATTTATTTATGTAAAGCTTTCTCTACATTTCTCTTAATTCCTCTACTTATTTTCTTTTTATTCAGCAGTATTTAATGGAGTTATTGTGATCTATTACAATATTTTAGAAATAACTAATGTGCCACATTCTAGTCCTAGAGTTATTTTAGACAGTGCATCTAAAATTTAAACAAAAAGCCTGCAGCAATTCTATTAGCTTTTGGACACTTGAAATATCTTTTTAGAGAGAGTGGGTCAGAGAGATTAAGATAGATTCTTTCAGTAGTTTAACTGTAGAGGCTTTAGGTGTGAGAATTCTCATATGGCAATGTTACTATATATCTTCTTGTACCAAAAAAGTCCATTATAGTTTAATGAAGATATGATTATTAAGATTCTGTTCTTAAGTGAAACCTTTATCTATTTGACATCATTTTCATATCTTCAAATATTGGTAGATTTTAATCTGCTGATTCTCATGAATTGTGTTTTCTGAGGCTGTAATTATCATTTTACTTATAATCGTTAGTCTGGTGTAGTTATTATCAATTCTTTGGTGTTGTAAGTTTCCAATTCAGTTCATAATAAAAGCATAAATTATTAAGACATCAACAAGGAATTTACTGATTATAAAGTTTTAAAAATCTAAAAATTTAGGAACAGCTCAGAGGAACTTGAGGTTCTCTGAGAATAGATACATTTTCTAAAGAAGGAACACCTTTACACTGTTGGTGGGAGTGTAAATTAGTTCAACCATTGTGGAAGACAGTGTGGCAATTCCTCAAGGACCTAGAAATAGAACTTCCATTTGACTCAGCAATCCCATTACTGGGTATATATCCAAAGGATTATAAATTGTTCTACTATAAGGACACGTGCACACGAATGTTCATTGCAGCACTGTTTACAATAGCAAAGACCTGGAACCAACCCAAATGCCCATCGATGATAGACTGGACAGAGAAAATGTGGCACATATACACCATGGAATATTACGCAGCCATCAAAAACGATGAGTTTGGATCCTTTGTAGGGACATGGATGAACCTGGAAACCATCATTCTCAGCAAACTGACACAAGAGCAGAAGATCAAACACCTCATGTTCTCACTCATAGGCGGGTGTTGAACAATGAGAACACATGGACACAGGGAGGGGAGCACTACACACTGGGGTCAGTTGGGGGGAAATAGGGGAGGGACGGTGGTGGGTGTGGAGCTGGGGAGAGATAGCAAGGGGAGAAATGCCAGCAGTGGGTGATGGGGAGGAAGGTAGCAAATCACACTGGCATGTGTGTACCTATGCAACAATCTTGCATGTTCTTCACATGTACCCCAAAACCTAAAATGCAATAAAATAAATGGGAAAAAAAAGTTTCAGGATATTTTCAACTTATACCTTTGTAAGAATCCCAAATATTAAAATATGTGATGTCGTTAACTCTCAGATTCTAAACCATATAGTATGTGATTCCCACAAAATCTACATGTATAGTAAAAAAGAAGTAATCAATGTACATTATTTACAAGATGTAAGTCTTTTAGAAAGGTTAATTTTTAAAAAATTGAGCAAATTTATAAGATGTGATCTCTGCTCTTAGCTACTTCTCTTCCATAAAACCGGAAAGTAAAACCTGTATGCATTTTTATTGTTCATAAAAACAAGCCATTGCTAACTGGAAAGCAAATAGAATAACAAAAGGAAGGGGCAAATTAACATGAAAAAAGCAAGAAAGTTGATCCACAGACTAAACAAAGGAATTTTCCGTCACTTTCACTATTTCAAATATTTTTTCCCATGGTATAACAAAGTGACTGTCTGTAGGCCATTCTCAATAAAAAATAAAAATAAGCACACTGGCAAACTCGGAATTAGAGGCTTTCACTATATTTATTTTATTTGACTGAAACGATATATTTCTATTTGAGGATTAATTTTTACAAAATTATTTAGAAATCGTTTTAACCTTGCAGAAAAGTTGCAGAAATAAAATTGGTACTAAGAACATCCACATATTCTTTACCAATACTCTCCTATTGCTCACATTTTACTTCATTTGCTTGTCATTATTTCCCTTTGTTTACACACACAGAGATACACACACACACACACACACACACACACAAATATATGTAGTATTTGAGAAAAACACATAAAATTGCTTCTTACTCCTAAATTATCAGTACATATGTCCTACATGATGTTCCCTTGCATAGCCACAATACGGTAGTCCCCCCTTATCTGCAGTTCACATCCTGTGGTTTCAGTTACCCCAAGTCAACCACAGCCTGAAAATATTAAATGGAAAAGATGAAAAATTGACAATTCAAAAGTTTTAAATTGAGCACCATTCTGAGTTGCATGATGAAATCTTATACTGTTCTGTATGGTACATGAATAGTCCTTTTGTCTAGAATCTATCTGGTACTTGCCCAGAGTCACCAACATCTGCTTGTTACACCCAACTGTGGACATCATTAGGGCTTGATGATTCAGGATCACCCAAAGCAAATAATCTTCCCTCTGGAATATTGTCAGAGGACCAGTAGTAGACTAACACTCACTTCCTCTCATCACATAGGCAGTGTGTCATCTCACCTTCTTAGGAGAAGAAGTCTGGGTACAGTACAATAAGATTTTAAGAAAGAGAAAGAGACCGCATCCACATAAGTTTTATTACAGTATATTGTTGTAATTGTTCTCTTTATTATTAGTGTTGATAATATTTTACTGTGCCTAATTTATAAATTAAGCTTTATCATAACTGTGTATGCATAGAAAAAACCATATATAGGGTTCAGTACTATCCACAGCTTCAAGCATCTGCCAGGGACCTTGAAACATAACTTCTGGGGATAAGAGGAGACTACCATACAATTATCAACATCAGAAAATTTAGGATTAGTGCAATATTAATTAATGTATTTTAATCCAAATTACCATTCATGTTCCAGTTTTGTCACATGACCCAATAATGTTCTCTCTACAAGTTTCTTTAAAATTTAAAATATATATATATATTTTTGGCTGGATGTGTTGGCTCACACCTGTAATCCCAGCACTTTGGGAGGCTGAGGCAGGTGGATCATAAGGTCAAGAGATCGAGACCATTGTGGCTGACATGGTGAAAGCACATCTCTATTAAAAATACAAAAATTAGCTGGGTGTGGTGGTACATGCCTGTAATTCCAGCTACTCGGGAGGCTGAGGCAGGAGAATCACTTGAATCTGGGAGGTGGAGGTTGCAGTGAGCCAAGATCCTGCCACTGCACTCCAGCCTCGCAGCAGAGCAAGACTCTGCTTCCAAAATAGATATATGTATTTTTTCTTCCATACAAGATTCTGCCCAGAGTCAGAAATTGTATTTAGTTGTCATTTCTAGTTGAACTTCTTTAATCTGGAATATCTCCACAGCCTTTGTCTTTAATGCCATTGACATTTATTGGTCTCCTTCCTTTTCATTTAATGCAAACTTTTAATTTTGTGTTTATCTGGTGTTTGCTTGTTATTTGATTCAGACTTTTCATTCTCAGCTGTAATATTGCACAGGTTATGTGTCCTTCTTAGAACGTCACATCTGGAGACACGTGATATCTATGTGTCCCTTACTGGTGAAGTTAGCTTTGATCACTTGTTCAAGGTGCTGTGTGATTTACTTTGCTGTGTAATTACTTCTTTTTTTCCCCTGTAACAAGTAGGCAGTCAGTGGGGAGGAACTTTAAGACAATGTAAATATGCTGCTTTTTAGCAAAAATTATTGCTAGATCTACCATTTACTGATAATGTCGTCCAATCCCTATTATAAAGATGACAACATAATTTTCCTAGTCTGATTGGGCCAAGACACTGGGTGACCTGCATGACACTTCAGAAAAGGACTTCCCTTCTCTCCTAATTATGTACTTTATATGTGTGCATGCATGCATATACGTCTTTGTTTAGGTTATCTCTATGGACTCATATGTTTTATTTTTTAGTATATTACAGGGCATTACTCTACTTATAAGCATCCCAGATTTGAATAGTGGGAACTCTTATAGGTAGCGTCTATGTCTATGTCTAATAACCCCTCCCTCTTTGTTATTTTAGCAATCCCTTATTTTCTGCCATAGAGAGATATTCCCAACTCACTTTCTAACTACTCTACCTCAATCCTGAAATCAACTAATTTCTGAGGAGCCTTGCCTAAAGATGTACTTGTCTGATCAGTTTGGTCAACTGGACAACCTCTCAAGGCATTGTTGACATTTTTCTTTCTCTCTACTCAATCTGAACAATAGACATTAGTAGAAAGAGTAGTTTATTAATTGAACATTTATTTAATACATGTCAGGGATTGCTATGCAATTTTTATAAATTAATTCAAATATGTAACAGCCTACAAAGTAAGTGTTGCTATCACAAGTTTACAAATGACAAAATGAAACCCTATATAGTTAAATGACTTATCCAAGTTTATTTAAAAAATAATTACAAGAGTCAGCTGTGGACATAGTTTTGCTTAGCTGCAAATTGCCTCCTTATCCTATTAGATTCTACAGCTATGATGACATACGCATTAATTGTGGCATACTAAAATATAAAAGCAAAATGTAACAGATAAGACTTACCAGTTGTTCAGGATTTATGATGTTATTTTTCTGAACAGTTTGTGGGGTTAATAGTAAAATTTAAGTAAAATTAGGTTTGCAGTTGTGACAGTAGGTAATTGTTTCCCTCGGTAAGTGAATAGAAGGCATGCATTATTAAAAATAGCTTATCAATGATTATTGGAAGGGAAATATGATGTTAATTATAAAATATTCAATCTCTTAGTTAAGCTAAATTTGTCCAGCTACCTAATTTACCATAATTACAGCTCATATAAAACACCACTAGAAGTCAGCATGTTTTTCTGGTCTTCTAGTTTCTCTCTCTTATTATGACTTGAGAGCTACTAACTAACTCTTTTCCCACTGCCTGCAAGTTCTCTTCTATGCCAATCTCTGACTATGCATCAGAAGAACTGTTGTGTTGTAGTTTTCAAATAACAACCTGATTAAATAACCTCTTCCTTAAAACTATGTCCTATATAGTTGACAGGCTGATCTAACAGAGGGTCTGGGTGCACTCTCCCCTTGGTTCAACTAGCCAAGTTCTGTTTTCATCTGATTCATGTATTGATGTACAAGTAATAGTTTTATTAAATAAGAAAACGTTTGTCTTAGTCTACCATCTGTTAGCATGAGATAAGCCCTCACATTGCCATGAGCTTTCATAGCTTGTCTGTATAATGGGTGTACTATATTTATCCTACCTGGATCACAGAGAGGTTTAGCTGTCATAAAATGAGACAATTCATGTGAAAAAGTTTTGGACATTGTGAATTTTATGCAAAGGTAGAATACCTTCTTAATTGTGGATTACCATCATTACTATCCAAAGCTGGAGAAGAATGTCATCAAATGATGTAAATAAGAGTCTCTGCAGAGGATTTAAAAGTGTTCTATCTGAGGATGGACACTTTCTTGCACTACTAGTGAAATCCTTTAAAATACACTCCAAGACTACCTAATAGTGTATTGCCAAAATAAATTCAATAAGTAATTCAGTAAATATTAGGAAATGATAATGTTTTCTTGTTAGGCCAGAAAACACATTGTCTCACATATCAGCTGTTGGCAGTGGATACTAGGAACAGGTTTCACACACGTTTTGTTTATGAAGAGCCTCCCTGCAACATTTAATGATGATGAATTGCTCCCAACTGGACATAAAAAAAATTGTGATTGTGGACAATTTGATGTATAGAACCTTTGCTGATCTGATGATCTACTGGCAGCTATTGCTAAACTTGCCTTTAACAGACTAAAAGGAAATTTACCTTTGTCACTGGAGCAAATACGCGTCTTAAAAAGAAGCCCTTGTCACAGGAAAGGCTTGAGGAACAAGCACCACATATATCTGATGAAGCACTCAGAGGTTGAGGTGTAGCATATGATGGGTCTAGGCAGAGTAATGTGAGGTGTGGACAGGAGGCAAAGGTCAAGAGTTTAGCAAGGAGCCAGCTAGTACAGTCTAAATGGTAGGATTGATTGGCAGAACAATCTAAAGAGGTAAAATAACTGTCTTTCCAGTTTATATGGTACCTGAGGGATTTCCAACTAGACTTGTCTTATAGCAAATTGTACAAACTTTTCTAGAAATTAGAGAGGATATATTCTTATTGCCTGGCCATTTAGAAATAAGCAATATACAAGCATGAGAACACAAATATTCCTCAAGATATTTTTCAACACATTATATAACAGCTTAAACAGGTGTCTAGGAGATAAATTCTTCATAGAATTATCTTTTAAGAAACTGGTCTTTAAAAAAAAAAACTCATTCACTTCCTTGTATCAGTGAATATTAGATAAACAGAATTTTCTTTTTCTTTTGTTTTCTCTGTTATGAAGTTCAAAAATGACTAGAACTCTAAATGGTAATATTATTCAATTTATAATAGTTAGCACAGCTATCTCCTTACTGATTTAACTTCTTATCCCTTTTATTGTCTACCTTGTGTTTGTTGGGTTAAGCATATTTTTCAGTGAGAGGGAAGGAATCATGCTCCTGTGTTTTAAGTATCTAAATATTTAAAGATGTATGCCTAGAGCATTCAGCTGAAAATATGTGCCCTCAGGTTTATCACATTTTGCACTTGCTGCTTCACTTAAAGCAATCTGTCCTTTTGGTCACCTTATTAATGCACATTTATAATTTTGTCAAAATTATAAAAACTTATAGTTCTGGCTTGAGTAAAAAATACAACACAGTATAATATTGGCTAAAGGCAAGTTCCTTACAGATTATGTAGTTCAAAATGTAATAGACAAAATGAATATTGCAAGTGAAATAATTTTTAAAATTAAAATTTATATCTATAAAAAAACCATACATTTACTTTCTTGGGCAATATTGATTACTCCCCAAGAATTCATCTTGGGGAATTCATCTATTAGTCATCTCGCCCATCAGTTTAGAGGAAAATAGCCAGCCTTCTATCTGCATGTTTAGTAGAGATGAATGTCAAAGACCAGAACAAAGGCCAATCCTATTCCCATGTAAGTAGATGCTTCCTAGTTGTCATCTTGTTAATAATTATGTTTAATGTCCATATCAACATATATTTAAAGACCATGCCATTGAGTCATTTTGCTATTATACCACCCACACCTTACCTTTCTTTTCGTGTCAGAAGGGCCACTCTTAGGCAGGTTCCAACATGAGTTTCTCCTACAGTGACAACAAGGTTCATTTAAGCCTAAGGTAAGACTAAGTCTTAAAATGGTTAGCAGAAAGAAGCTTGCCAGTCACATTCAATTTGACCTATCAATATAGCAAGGTTTAACATAGAAGGAGAATGTCTTTAATGTAATGTATGCTATAGATATCATTGTCCACAGGCATCAGAACCATGGTCTAAGGAATTTCTTCCTGATTTGATCCTGCAGAAGGGATACACGCATTCATCTCAGTTTGGTTCAAAGAGCAAAGAGAGTTCTAGTGTAGATTTGACATATTACACATCACCCAGAAATTTCAAATCAAAAGATGCCATCAGAGAGCATAATACTGATCTTTTCTTGTTCTTAGACATCCCATTTACCAATTATTTTCTTTATGGCCAAAGAACTGTCAAAAACCTAGCTTTGTTTCTTTTTGTTAAAGGAGCAATACTATTTACTGCAAAGAGAAGCTCAGGGTACCAACCCTTCATGACTTTATAAAATATTTTACATAAACTCTGCAGGTAATCCAGTGTAGGAGGAAATAGACTAGAAAATTACACTAAAATGCATTAAGTGCTGCAATAAACGTGCAGAGATCTATGACACCAAAATCTACCTTGGGTGATGGGAAAAATCCATGGAGGTTATGTCAAACAATCCTTAAGAATGAATAGAAGTAACCATGGCAAAGAGTGAAAGCATTCTAGAGTGCATCGTATAAGTAAAACAACAGAGTGTCATTAGCCTGATAAGGCTCTTCTGTGAATTTAATTTGAGATAGGTGATTGGATGTGCACATGTCACTCTAGTTTTGTGCTATTTAATAACTAACTGGACATTAGTGAGTATAATGTAAGGTAAAAATTTCAAATCAGAACTAAGAAGCACAGCTATGACATTTAATAACATTGGGAGTATGTCAGATGGTTTCATTATCATGGCCTTAATTTTCTAATAAATAAAATGGGAATCATAGTATCTTTATTATATCACAGGCCGAGCACAGTGCCTCATGCCTGTAATCCCAGTACTTTGGGAGGCCAAGGTGGGAGGATCACAAGTTCAGGGATCGAGGCTATCCTGACATTTTGACTAACACTGTAAAACCTCATCTCTTCAAAAAATACAAAAAATTAGCTGGGTGTAGTGGCACGTGCCTGTAGTCCTAGCTACTCAGGAGGCTGAGACAGGAGAATTGCTTGAACCTGGGAAGCGGAGGTTGCAGTGAGCCAAGATTGCACCATTGCACTCCAGCCTAAGTGACCCAGCAAGACTCTGTCTCAACAAACAAACAAACAAAAACCTTTATTACCTATTTGGTTTGAAAACACATGTAAAATATCAAGTGCAATGTGATTATATGATGATTGGACTATAAACATACCTTCTTCATCATTACACAATAATTGCAGCATACTTTATATAGCAAAATATTGTCTACCAGATAAAAACTAGGATTTTTTTCTGATTAAGATAATACTAATGATTCATATACGCATGTGTGTTCATGCTTCCAATATTAATTATGTTTAAGCTTCTTTTTCATAATTTCTTTCTTACTAAGTAGAAACTCTCTTCATACTTTTTAACATTTATCCCTCCCTCCACATGTGTGATTTTAGAATATCGATTGGGTATATGTAAATGTTTCTTATGATAATTTTTAAGTTGTAGGTCAGATACTGTCATTTTGTTTGTGCTGATATCCCATTGTTTATACTCAATGTCTGAAACATAAAAAATTAGTAAATTTGTCATGAAAAGCATACCACAATGAACAATAATGAGAGACAGTATTTCTTACATAATAGCTATTTCCATATGAGCTCATTGGCCTATAAAAAATGCTTTTTTTCAACCACATAGGAGATCACATCTAGAAATTCTGGTTCTGAAATGGTTGTCATGAATTTTAACTTCAGCAGTCTCATCTGACCACTCTAAACAAAAATGGACCATCTGCCAGGATTTGTTAGTATACAGCCATCTCATTGATCTTTTCCAGAAACACATGCTTTCAATTATAATTCATCCTCAAATTACGAGGGTCTCTCATTATCTGCATAGTTTTTCTTGCTATGGTCCAACTTTCTATCAAATTGACTCACAACTTTTTATGGTCTAATGACCTTTTTTGAAAAAAACACACACACATTGAGACAACACTTCTGATTCATATGGTATAGTATACGAAATATTTTAACATATTTTTCTGTACCTAAATAGAAATATATAAAATATGTTCAAGTATTAGTAAATACTAGGAGATTTCTGATGCATTCCATAAGCAGATACTTAGAACTGTGCAATGCCATCAACCCAAAATAAACTATCAAGGAATAAGCTAATCTCTAAGTTCTTTATACTCCAGAATGCTTTGTAGAGTCTTGCTCTGTTGCCAGGCTGGAGTGCAGTGGTGTGACCTCAGCTCCCTGCAACCTCTGGCTCCTGGGTTCAGTGATTCTTGTGCCTCAGGCTCCCAAGCAGCTGGAATTACAGGCACTCGCCACCATCTCCAGCTAATATTTTTGTATTTTTTTAGTAGAGACGGGGTTGATCTCCCGACTTTGTGATTTGCCCGCCTTGGCTTCCCAAAAAGCTGGGATTACAGGCGTGAGCCACCACGCCTGGCCAGAATGCATTGTTTTTAAAAGCTAATTTTAGATATAATATGGTCAATTTGGCAATACCTTTAAGCCATCTAAGACAAATTTTAATTGCCAACTAAAGAAACTTGCCTAATAAGAAAAACATGATGTTGTTAAAAAGTTATTTTCATTTTCATAAGCTACTAAAACTACTTGTAACTCCTCAAATGAAAAATCATTATTTTCACTCATCATTCATATATACCATTCCATATTAGAAAGAAAAGCAATTTCATTAGCAATTACTGGCAAAAAGCAATTACTAGTAAAAATAAAAATATTACAACAATAGCTATAATTTATTGAGTTCTTACTCTGCTACAGGTATTGTAAAATGTATTTAATGCATGTTAAGGAATTTGTACCTCAAAACAACCCTATGATTTGGGTATTTTATCATGTTGATTTTACAGATAAGGTTTATGAGCCATAGAATTAAATAAATTTTCTAATTTCACATTGCTTACCATTGTGCTAATTGTCAGAGACAGAATTCACAATCAGAAAACCAAGCTCCAACCCATATTCTTTACTGCTATGCTACCTACTATTATGAATTATATTACAGTAATTCATAATTATTAAGTATTATAAATAATTGGTAATTATTAACTATTAATTTTAAATTATAAGGCGTCAAAATTGGTTTGATTCTCAGGTTAATTCTATGTTTTATAGTTTAGTGGTAATATGCCAACACTGACACCATAGACATTTATTAAATAAACGTTTTAAATTTCATATTGATTCAAACAAGATCACACACAACACAATAATAATGTGATTTACAAATTTTGTTATTTTCTTAATTTTTAAATTTTTCTAAGCCTCTATGAGGAAAATTTTCTAAAAGAATACTGTGCATAATTTAAACATTCTCTGTTCAGTCATGACTAAAACTAAACCCTGTATCCTCAAAACTAGCTCCTTTCTAGAAATTTCTTTTTGTCATTGTTAATAGTTTCTCTGAAACCCCCATTTGTAATCTTGCAGTGAGTTCCCAGAGTGGGGGCACAGTGAAAAGATATGGCTTATTATTAAAAAATCAAAAACTAATGAATGTTGACGTGGATCTGGTGAAAAGGTGATTATATACTACTTATATGCTCATATGCTTATGTACCCCTAGTGGGAATGTAAATTGGTATAACCTATATGGAAACCAATATGGAGATTTCTCAGAGAACTACAGGTATTTCTACCATTCTGTCTAGCAATCTCACTACTGGGTTTCAATTGAAAGAAAAAGAAATCATCATATCAAAAAGACACCTGCATGTGTATGTTTACTGCAGCACAGTTCACAATTGCAAGGCTGTGGTACCAGCCTAAGTATACTTCAGCCAATGAATGGATTAAAAAATCAAATATAGTATATATACCTCGTGGAATGCTACTTGGCCATAAAAAATAATAAAATATCTTTTGCAGAAACTAGGATGGAACTGGAGACCATTACCCTAAGTGAAGTAACTCCAGAATGGAAAACCAAATACCATTATGTTCTCAAGTAGAAGTGGGAGCTAAGCTATGGGCACATAAAGGTATACAGAGTGGTAAAATGGACATTGGAGACTCTGAAGAGGGTCGGGAGTGGAGTGAGAGATAAAAACTACATATTGGGGCCGGGTGCGGTGGCTCACACCTGTTTTCCCAGCACTTTGGGAGGCCAAGGTGGATGAATCACAAGGTCAGGAGTTCAAGACCAACCTGGCCAACATGGTGAAAACCCATCTCTAGTAAAATTACAAAAATTAGCCGGGCATAGTGGTGCACATCTGTAATCCCAGCTACTCAGGAGGCTGAGGCAGGAGAATCGCTTGAACCAGGAAGGTGGAGGCTGTAGTGAGCCGAGATTGTGCCACTGCACTCCAGCCTGGGTGACAGAGCAAGACTTTGTCACAAACAAACAAACAAAAAAAACAAGCTACACGTTGAATACGTTATAATATACTACTCACTTGGATGATGAGAGCACTATAATTTCAGACTTTGCCACTCTACAATTCATTCATGTAATTGAAAACAACTTGTACCCCTAAAGCTACTAAAATAGAGAAAAATATAAACAAAAATGATTCTGCTATAAAAAGGTATCCTTGAATTAAAGACAATACACTTCTTCTCAATAGATTGAAGGAAAGTGAAAATGTGCCAATATAGATCACTTTTTGAAACAGAAATAGAAGTTTAGGGAAATTACACTGATAGTCTTGATTTTTCTTAGCAAATTTGGAAGCCTAGCTATATATTGAGAGAGAGAAAAGTGGATTTGAAATAGTCATTGTGGCAGATAGAAATAGATATAAGCAGAATCAGGTAAAATAATATCATAAGAGTACCAACAGCTCAGATGAGCTCAGAGACCATGGCCTGATAGTGGTGCTAATTTTTCTGTCCATCCATGCCAAGCAACCTAGTTATTAGGAGAAGAGAGAACACGCAGGTTGTGTAATCCAAGGTTGAGGATTTGTAAGGAAAGAACTTCAAGGGAACAAATGACCTAGGAATTGAAGGTGCAGACAATAAGTGGTTGAAATCATGAAGTATAAGGCTGATGAATCCAAAATTCTTGGATGTGCAAAAGGATACAATTATATTAACAACTAGGGTTTGGTAGAAAAGAGTCTGAGTTTCTAAATAGCATCAAATAAAGCATAAGGAAATGAGATTTGCTACGATGAAATAGATTCAAAGTAGAAATAAAGGGGAATGACAAGATTTGAGGTCTGGTCACAAGAATCAGCTGCAGTGAGCTCTGTATTTGTCAAAAGGTCACACATAGTTGGCAGGGTATGGTGGCTCCCAGCATTTTGGGAGGCTGAGGCAGGTGGATCACTTGAGGTCAGGAGTTTGAGACCAGCCTGTGTAACATGATGAAATCCCATCTCTATTAAAAATACAAAAAAAAATAGCTGGGTGTGGTGGCACACACCTGTAATTCTAGCTACTCAGGAGGCTGAGACAGAAGAATCACTTGAACCTGGGAGGCAGATGTGGCAGTGAGCCGAGATTATATCACTGAAATCCAGCCTGGGTAACAGAATTAGTCTCTCCCAGAAAGAAAAAAGAAAAGAAATATTCAATTCAGAGTTACTTGTTGAATTCATCAAATGGATATCAAAGTTGTCCAAGGTGGTATCAGACCTTGCAACGGAAAGAACTTTAGTGAAACCAGTGATCAGTGACCCACAAGAACATGGCCAGGATGCCATGTGATTATTAAAATGGAGACTTTTTACTTGCATGGCAGAACACTCAAAGGCAGAACACACATACATGTGGGAAAGGAAAAGTCTAGGTTTATAGAAAAGTATCAATGCTTACCTCTTGTTCCAATGGCATAAAACATATGGGAGCAAATAGTTTCACTTCAGGAGGGCGGCATCCTTGGATAAGAACCTGATTTAAGTGAAGAACAGTGGTTAAAGGGAAGAGCCTTTGAAAGGCTACAATTGTAGAATTGTTCTTTTAGTTTTAATGCAGCATGGATTTTAACAAGCGCAATAGAGAATTTTGTGAAATACTTTTGGGAAGGAAGTGTGAAATTGTGAAGTGAGGATGAGTAGTTGTGTAAATACGTACTACCCTGGATGGTTGCATTAGTCCGTTTTAATGCTGCCAATAAAGACATATCTGAGACTGTGCAATTTACAAAAGAAAGAAATTTATTGGACGAGAATTCCAGGTGGCTGGAGAGGCCTCAAAGTCATGACAGAAGGTGAAAGGCACACAGGAGCAAGCCACATCTTACATGGATGGTAGCAGGGAAAAAGAGAGTTTGTGCAGGAAGGCTCCTCTTTTTAAAACCATCAGATCTCATGAGGTTCATTCACTATCTGCAGTAAAGGCCTGCCCCGATCACTCAGTCACCTCCCACCAGGTTCCTCCCAGGACTCATGGGAATCGTGAGAGTTAAATTCAAGACGAGATTGGGTGGGGACACAGCCAAACCATATCAACGCTCTTGCATTTTAGTAGTGGCAAAAGAAGTGAGGACATCTATATTTGATCTAAAATTCTGTAATAAATTTTTACTTGATTGTTCAACACACAGATCTCAAGTAGTTATAAATCTATACTGTTTAGTGTGTGATTCACTCAATTTGGTTTTTAATTACAGAATTATAGTGATCCCGAAATTTAAAGTTGTAAGCATACATTTGCCAATATGTAGGCTTACATTTTTAAATTAGTGGATCACAATAATTTTGTAGTTCAAGTTCATGATTAATTTTATCCAATTAAATGTATATTCAATTGAATACTGATTAATAATTTTCTTTACATTTCTAATAAAAATTCACACATTCTTATAATTTTTGAAGTGTATGTCAAAAATGGTAAATATTGCCCTTCACTTAACTGTCATGATTTCCTTGTTTCATTTTTGTTTTTATTAAAAGAATAAAAGATCTTATCCAAAAACATGTACCATAGCCATTAAGCAGAGATATGCCTTTCTAGCATTCCCTAAATTCTCAATGTTAATCGCATGATAGGGGAAATGATCAAAATACTACATTCCTACAATCATGTCACCTATAATATTGTCGATCCTGTTATGTTGTATCTCAGCAAATATATATCAGAGAAATTACAGAACACACAGCTTTTATCAACTCTGTTTTTTCTGAACAGAAATGTTTCTGAACAGAATTAAAATGTTTTAATACAACTGGAGTGACCCCAGGCCCACCTTCCTGTATCAGTCCATGGGAGGGAAACATGAAAATAGATTTTAAAAAACCTAGCACATCAAGAAAAAATATTTTTTCTAACATTTTATTATAAAAATTTTTAAACACACAGCAATATTAAATAAATTTACAGTAAACAGCCATTACCTAGATTTTAAAATTTATATTTTTATATAAATGCTTTATTATTTGGCCTCCCAAAGTGCTAGAATTACGGGCATGAGAAAAATAAATAAATAAATGCTTTATCAAATAAACTTTATTCTAGTCAGTTACTAACACATCTTATTTTTGGTGCTCTTCAGAGTTGCAGACATCACTAAACTTTCCCTTCAATCTCTCAGCATGTGTATAATTAACTAAAGCTCCTTGGCTCAAGTGCTTTCTTGGCCCATATCTTGGCCATCTTGTGAGCCAAACATATGGTTTCTCTTTCTCTCTCTCTCTCTCTCTCTCTCTCTCTCTCTCTCTCTCTCTGTGTGTGTGTGTGTGTGTGTGTGTGTGTGTGTGTGCACATATCACAAAAATGCTTTATAGATGTCTAGTGCTATGCTTGATACCCTATAAGTTTATATGTATCACATGTGTAAAACAACTTCAGTTGCCAATCCTAACAATTAAACAGAGCATTTTGTTACTAAGTTTTCTGAAAACCTTTTTAAAACACTTATTTTTGTTGCTCTGCATATGGGTTCATATTTTAGTCTGATTTTATAAAAAAGACTATCTGCTTTAAGCAGGATGTTCTCATGCATTTTTGTTTCTAGTGGTGTATTTTATTTCAGATCTTTTTATTCCCTATAAATTACATAGTATCTTAAGACAGCAGACTTCCTGCTGGTGTATGAACACGAAGGCTAAATGCATTGGCTCTTATTAGACATGACCTAATATTGTGTGAATACCATTCCTCATCCTGTGACAGAAAATGATTTATTTTCTGCCAATCACGGTTGTATTTAATTTCAAAATTCATTAATGATCTTATTAATCAAAGCGTTACTATTTTGAATAATTTATGTAATAATGCAGTGGCACAAGGAGAATAAAATGTCAAGTCCTGTGTTTGTCAGGTGCACTGAAGTTGTTCTGAGGCCAGATTTTGTGAGTTGAGTCATATTCAAATTATAGGATGGCTAGTTATAAAATCATTGACCAATTACAATAAGCTCCAGCTTATAAACCTCATGCAGAGTCAGTCCTCTAATGTTTTACCTCCAGGATTATAAACAGGTCTGGGATACGCATGGGGATGCAGCAGGACTGCACGGATGGCAGGAGACCCCCACAGGCTTGGAGCAGGCTACAACTTGACAAATAGGAGATAATTCAACATTTAAGCCATTGCTCCAGCTCTCCTGGTGTGTATTGCCTGAATGTTAGGCCCACTGTTTAGATGAAAATCTAAATAGGATGCTTTGTATTGAAACTGTCCTTTCATTAGAGTTCAGGAGCAATGCCAAAGAAAAAGTTGTCTTTTCACTGTATTTAATTATTTTCTGGACTTTGTGTTTTTAAAATGTCATTGCACATCCTGCTCTCAGGGACACTGCTCTTTCCTCTAGCGCAGGGAATGTGATATAAGTTAGTCAAATGACTGAATGTTGAAATAAAGATAGATCAGTCAGGAGAGACAAAGTGATTAGAGGATGAAAGGAAAATAGATGAAGGAAGGTCAGTTAATCATGGTATTTCTTGTTATAATCTTAGTATTTTCTATTGCAATCAATTAAAAATAAACAGCAGTTCATTAAAGGAAACAGAAGGCATAGGGATTATCTCAGCAACACACAAGTCTACTAAAGTGGTATTCTCTAGAAAGGAGAATTTTCAACCCTTTATGTGCCATAATGTTTACTAACGAAAAGTTTTCTTTCACGATATATTCACCTAATAGCACCTAATAGTGAAAAGAAACTCTGATTCTTTTCACTGTCTTCTGGAAGGTAAATCTTTTATGTGTGTGTGTGTGTGTGTGTGTGTGTGTGTGTGTGTATACATATGCACATATATATATACGCATGTATACATATATACACACATATATATACACATATAAAGGATTTACCTTCAAAAGGGCAGTAAGTCCATTACATGTTAATCAGAGTTTATTTGGTGCTATTATATATACACATATAAAGGACTTAACTTTATTTATATATCTTCTACAAATTGTACACACACATATATACACACAAAGAATTATTCCTTTGTTATTTTAATAATTATTACATATTTCAAATTTTATTTTGTGGAGTTCAGGTGAGTTCTGAAATACTGAAAATTATACAAACAAACAAAAAAATCCCAGTCATATCAGCAAAAAAAAAACCATAATAATAAACAAATAATAAAAGTCACCTAAGAATTTCAAGTTGAAAAGATTTTTTAAAAAGAAAGTCGAAAAAAGTATACATATTATAGTATATATATTATACTTATACATATGAGCAGTAGAGATGAAAGGAAATACAAATGATTATGATTTTACTAAAGATAAAGATACACAGAGGAAGAGAGAGACTCCTGGGGAGAGAATGTTGGCAGGAGCAGATTCTGGAGGTACTGTCATGCAGAAGGAGGTGCCTCTATCGAATCTACGTCGTGTTTGTCAGACCTCACTACATTTCTGTCTCTCCTAAGCCTATGTACACACTATCTGTACTTTTCCTTTCAAAATGACTTACTCGGAGACATTTGATGTACGAGATTGTTAAAATAAGAAGAAAATAATCTTTAAGAACAAATTTCAGAGGTCAAGTTTTAAAATGGTAGAGACCAACCTGCATAAAGGTAAGTTTAGGATATACAACTATTAAATATAGCCATTTCCAAAAATCTTTTAAGGGTCTACCACACAGGATTTAAACCACAAATATTAGAACAGTCTATATTTTAGAGAAATGGGGGAGACGTAGTCTCTATTTGAGAGATGGACATGAGGATGAGCACAGAATTAGTAAAAAAAATATGCTAAGAATTATGACATGAGTTTCACAGTGAGCTCTACTGCCTGAATGCTGACAGATTAAGAAATAAAACAAACGGTAAATAGCCTGGAGAAGGCCAGGTGACAGAGATCTCAATGATGGGAAATGCACCTTTACTTCTTCAAAACTTCTCTCTCCTGCATCCATATTAGAAATGTGTATAAAACTTCAGATTATCGTAACTGTGTCCTAGGCAGCCACTCACCATCAGCTGGAATTGGCACAGAAGTTGAACCGTATTTGCATACTCTAGTCTGATAAATATGTAGAGGTTAAGAGCATCATATGGTGACAAGGGTGTTAGACTACATTAATGTGAATCTTCAAATATTTATTATCTAAATAATTATATATTATAATAATGCAATTATTATAATAAGAAATTGCTTAGGCCAAGGGAAATCCAAATTACATTAACTCTATAACTATATCTAAAATATATGTAACGTGATACAGTCACTTGTGGAGACAGCATCAGGAAGATTGCATAATCATTTTTTATTTACGTCATAATTCTTATTAATAAAGTATCACATTTACATTACCTCAGCAAAACATAAGTCTACTAGGTGATGTTATTCAGAATTAGAATGTTCAACTCTTTATGTGCCATAATGTTTACACACAAGCAGCTTTCTTTCATAATCTGTTTAGCTAATAGCACCGATTACACTCTCTTTAATTGATAGACTAACTGAACCCTCTAGCCTAACAGAAGCAAATTTTAATTTTCACTAGAGGAGGTTAATAACATTAAGAGCCTCAACATAGTTCTATACATTTTAATATATAATATATGGTACAAATATGCAAATACATACAAGAAGATAAGATTTAGCATAAACAAAACAAAACAAAAAAACAGAAAATATAAAAAGTCACACAAGAAAAGAACATAGCTAAGCTCCAAAACATTGATTTAAAAATAAACAGAAATCAATAGAAGTAAAAGGCAAAATAGAGAAATTTGACAGAGAATAGAAACTGTAAAGACAATTTTAGAGCAATTAATATGCAGTAACAAAAAAATCACAGTAAGAATTTAATAGCAGAAAAAAACAAAACTTGAGAAATTATTACCAAACTACAAGATAGATTCAAATAAAATGTGTAGATAGAAACTTAGTGGTAACAACAAAAAGAGAAAATTTTAAAAAGGTGTAAAAGACATGGCATAGCATCAAGAAGTCTAATGTAAGTGTAACTGGAGTTTTAGAAAGAAAAGAAAAGGAGGCAGAAGCTTCTAGAATAAAAAGAGTTCCCCATAAATGTATCCACCAACTATGTACCATAAAAATTAAGAATATAGAATAAAGAAGTCATATATTCAAGTGAACAACAGTATGTTTAACAGGTGAAATCTCAACCAAAAAATTTGAATGGGCCAGGCGTTGGTGGCTCACGCCTGTAATCCCAGCACTTTGGAAGGCTAAGGCAGGCAGATCATTTGTGGTCAGGAGTTCGGGACCAGCCTGGCCAACATGGTGAAACCTGCATTTTTATTAAAAATGCCAAAAATTAGTGGGGCGTGGTGGTGCATGCCTGTAATCCCAGCTATTTGGGAGGCTAACGTAGTAGAATCACTTGAACCCAGGAAGTTGAGGTTGCAGTGAGCCAAGATAACACCATTGCACTCCAGCCTGGGGTACCAGAGTGACTCCATCTCAAAAAAAAAAAAAAAAAAAAAGGAAAAAAAATTGGAAGCTAGAAGAAAAGGGAATGCTATCTTCACAATATTAAAATAAAATAACTATCAACCTCGAATTTTATACTCACGTATACTACAAAAATAAAGGGGATGAAACCATAGATTTAGACCAAAAAAGGAAAGCTTAGATAATCTGTCACCAGTAGAAACATACCAAAAGAAATGCTGGAAGATAGTCTTCAGGAATTAGAAGGTGATCATGCAGATGCTTTGCTAACATTTTCTAGTTTATAGGTGGTATATTATTTTATATATAGTGTATGTGCGTGTATGTCTATATCTCTTCACACAAAACTCACTTCATTGAGCTTAGCATGTTTTTTTCTTAGTATGTTTTGATGATCTGGGTAACTGAGATGTAACTAGGTTTATAGTAGTGCTAATATTATTTTGTGATTCGTCTTTATTTTTAGCTATTCAATTTAACTTAAGGGAAAAGGCAGAACTTCAAGTTTTTTTGGTTCAGCCTGAACTGATATGGTTTTAGTGAGGTGGTGTGTCTGATCTTCAATGATTTGGAACATGTGTTCAGTTACATACAGCCTTTAGGCAACTAAAATAATGCCCATATAAATGAATACCCATTCATTTATTTAACATATGTCTTATTAACTACCACCCATTAGATTTTTTTTTAGGTAATATAGATACATTAATAAATGGATAGAAAATAACCCCTGTCTTTACGAAGTTTAAATTCTCTTTGGGGAGACACACAAACTTACCATATTTCTCATAAGTAATATTGTAAGTCAGGATGATAAGGTTTATGGAGATATGAGAGAGAAAAGAGAATTAGGAGATGTGGGCATGTGTGTGGAGTCGTGACTTAAGAATATTTGGAGAAGACCTCGCTGAGAATGTGATATGCATCAGAAACTTAAGGAAAATGGAGAACAGACCATAAAATTTAAGGATTACTTTACTTAGAATAATAGTCTCCAATTCCATCCAGATTGAATGGGAAACCAAACGTTGTTATATTCTCACTCATAAGTGGGAGCCAATCTATGAGAACACTAAGGCATAAGAATGATATAATGGACTTTGGGAACTCAAGGGTGGGGGTAAGGGTGGGAGGGGGTGATGAATAAAATACTACACACTGAGCACAGTCTACACTGCTCAAGTGATGGGTGTATTACAATCTCAGAAATCACCACTAGAGGGTGGGCACAGTGGCTCACACCTACAATCCCAGCACTGTGGGAGGCTGAGGCAGGTGAATCATTTGAGGTCAGAAGTTGGAGACCAGCCTGACCAACATGGAGAAACCCTATGTCTACTAAAATACAAAAGTTAGCCGGGCATGGTGGTGGGCACCTGTAACCTCAGCGACTTGGGAGGCTGAGGCAGGATAATTGCTTGAACCCTGGGAGTGGAGGTTGCATTGAGCCCAAAACTACACCACTGTACTCTCCGGCCTGGGAGACAGAGAGAGACTACCTCTAAAAAAAAATAAATAAATAAAAAATGCACCACTAAAGAACTTATTCATGTAAACAAACACTACCTGGTCCCCAAAAATCCACTGAAATATTTTTTTTTTTTAAAGAAGATATAAAGGGAGTGTGTTCCAGGGAAAATGGTTTGTAAGCCATTAGAAAGATTTGACTTTTACCTTGAGACAAGTCAGAAGCAATTGTAAAGTTTTGAACAAAGGAGTGAGGAGCTGACTTTCATTTAGATAAGCTGTGTTGACAATAGCATGGCACAGTAGAGACTAAGGGAAGAATTAGTAGCAACAGTTGGAAAATGATGACAATGTTCCATGTGATGTATGATGGTTCTTTAGCTGGGCAGGCAGCTCTGGAAGCGGGGATGAGTGGTGGGATTTGGGATACATTTTGAAAGTAGAGCTAGCAGGATTTGCTGGTGTATTCGAATCAAGGGAGCCTTCCAAGGTTTTTGGTCTGAGCCCCTGAAGAATGAAGATGCTATCCACCTATTAAGGTCGGTGTTCAGAAGAGCAGTTTGGGAGGATAATTTTAATGTTTTCTAGTGTTTTTCCAAATAACAATAAAATTCGTTTCAAATAATTTCCTGTGCAGTTTTTTTTTTCTGAGATGGAATCTCACTCTCTTACCCAGGCTGAAGTGCAATGACATGACCTCAGCTCACTGCAACCTCTGCTTCCCGGGTTCAAACGGCTCTCTTACCTCAGCCTCCTGAGTAGCTGGGATTACAGGGGTGCGCCATTATACACGGCTAATTTTTGTGTTTTTAGCAGAGACAAGGTTTCACCATGCTGGTCAGGCTGGTTTTGAATGCCTGACCTCGAGATCCGCCTGCCTCGGCCTCCCAAAGTGCTTGGATTACAGGTGTGAGCCACCACACCCAGACCCTGTGCAAAATTTTAAGTGTCTTGTGGGAATGACCATTTGGAATACTTATAAGAAGTGACTTTTCATTTCCTCAAATTATTTTAAGTCAAATTTAACATCAAACTAGTCTCTTGAGCTTCAGTTTTCTCACCTGTTGGAAGTAAATGCTTCCATGAGAATGAAAACAAAAAAACGTATTTAAGGCATTTGGCACGTAGTAGGCATACTCTCTCCCCTTTCCTTTATAGCTCTGTAACATTTAAGAACATACTTTTTGTGGCATATTGTTTAATTCATCCTGAGAAATGTCCAAGAGAGGCATAACGAAATTGGTGAAGACATGTTACAAAAAGCTAAACTTTAAATATATACAATAAAATAAAGAAAATGATATACAGATATTGTTGTATTTTGCAAGATGTTCCAAACCTGGTTAGTATTATTATGAATTATAGGAGATATCTGCTCTGTAATTTGGACTGCAATGTATACAACAATGACTGAAAGGCAGATTTTCAAATAAGATTTTGACAAATATGCTGTCAATGTAGTATAATTATATTATAAATTATTGGTTATGGAATGTGTAATAGGCACTAAGCTTTCTGCTAAGCACTTTTACGGCTTCTTTTCATTTATTCCTTCTAGCATACCTACAAAATATAATTTCTTCCATTTTTATAAATAAAAAATAACTGAGAGAGGCTACATAGTGTATAATGTAGCCAGTAAGTGCTAGAACAGGAATTTAAAACTATCCTGAACCCATGCAATAGGCTATTAAAATATGATGCACTAGAAGCAGAAGGAAAAAAATCCTGTATGAAAGTTCAGAATATAGAATATAAAGGCAGACTGATAAAATACTGGCAGTGCAAGAGACTGTAATTATTTAAAACTTTGGTGCATATGAAGATGTTTTTAACAATGAGCATGTTTTAATTTTAATAACCAGAAAAACGTATAAAAGTAAAATCTGATAACCAAATAATACAATTAACTATCTAGCCTTCTAACTTATGAAATGAAAACTTGAAAAATCATAAGACAATTGTCTGGGCATGTTCCAAACATAAACGCCCAATTCTTTTAATCCTTCACTCTGTTTCTCAGCAGTTCAAATACCTTTGATCAAGATCTTCCCTGCTTCCATTTGTGTTGGCCCTGAAGTAACCTCTTTGACTGGGGCTTCCTTCAGGGTATTTATTTAAAAGCCCTTTTCTTCTGATGATGATTTTCACCTTCTCTGCTCAGTTCATTTCTTGCCGGACTGTTATTCTCTTCTGTGACTTTCAGGGCATATGGAACCTGGACTTTATCTCATCTCCCTGCTCTTCTTTCATTTTGGTGCAAACAGTTCTCTCCGCCATTGCTTTATTTCCTCTGCTTCTCTTTACCGACTATAGCATTTTCCCTAGACCTAAACATTTTTTGAATTCTAGAAACAGCCTGCACAACCTGCTGGATAAAATAAGCTTTAAAAAAAAGCATTTTTCTGCACCCGCCTTTAAAGTAGTTAGCCTGACTAATCTTGTGAACAAAACAAACCTTTCTACAGGGTAATCTCTCAAGCTGAGTGGTTTCAAACTGAAATACCAAAATGTTAAATTATTTTATTGTATCAACGATTTCTCTGACTACACATTAAGAAATACAGGCACATTTCTTATCTATAAAAGATGCAAATATATCATAGAATTTCAGTGTTGGAAGAAGCTCTGAATATGATCCTGTTGAGGTTTAATCACCCAGCTAATGTTGCATCACTTAAGCACTTACTTCACTGAGCGAAGTTCTGCCAGTGGTTGGAAAACTCTAGAAAACAACAAGCAGGAGACGTTGTTGCCGTTTAACATGTTGGCTATTCATTTCCCATTACCATAGTAAAACACCTCTCCCTACAGAGTACCTACAGATTTTAGCTAGTTATTTTGAGTTCTCCCTGAATTTGTTTTTTTTTTTTTTCTTTTTATGGAGTTTTGTTGTTGCCCAGGCTGC
Source organism: Sapajus apella (assembly GCF_009761245.1). Taxonomy (NCBI): domain Eukaryota; kingdom Metazoa; phylum Chordata; class Mammalia; order Primates; family Cebidae; genus Sapajus; species Sapajus apella. Next base: position 12,175,433 of record NW_022436996.1, read on the forward strand.
AGTGCAATGACGGATCTTGGCTCACTGCAACCTCAGCCTGCCTGGTTGAAGCGGTCCTTCTGCCTCAGCCTCCCAAGTAGCTGGGATTACAGACACCCACCACCACGCCCACTTAATTTTTTGTAGTTTTTGTAGAGATGGGGTTTCACCATATTGGGGAGGCTGGTTTTGAACTCCTGACCTCAGGTAATCCACCCCTCTCAGCCTCCCAAAGTGCTGGGATTACAGGTGTGAGCCACAGTGCCCGGTCTTCCCTGAATTTTTACCTGGTAAATCTAAACCCTCTTCTGTGTAAGCCATTTAAATACTATTAAGAACAGATATGACATTTTTCATTAGGCCTCTCTTTTCAATATCTACCCCTGTTTGTTCTACCTTTGAGATCATCTTTAAAACCAGTGAAATAAAAATTTTATTAAAAATTAACCAATGCCTTATATCTCATTGTAACTTTGAGTCTATTCTAAGGGCAAATACAAATTAGAAGTAAGTGGCTTAATCCTCTCTGTTGTACATATAATGCTAGATTTCCCCTACCTCCTTTCCTTATTTACTTTAGAACTCTTGTAAGTACTTTTTTCTGCCTCTTCAAAAAAATGTATGTAACTAAGCAGCTCAGGAAGGTTTCCTCAAGGACTTGGATGAGAACTCTTTGAAATGTAATCATCTAGGAAGATAGAGGTTACCTGGGATGACAGGAATCTAACTTTAGCTGGCAAGTATACCTCTGCTCATAGAGATAAGAGAAATTTAAAAGAAATTAGCCAACACAGGTTACTACCTAAATACAAAGTAAATTTAGTTTGAGTTATGTTTAGTTTAATAAATTAAACTAAGATACACATATAACAACATAATATGTAGGTCAGTTTTCAAGAATACTAACAAATTAAATGATATGTTTCAAAAATATATTGGTTTTCTGGGAAACAAATAGAATGGAACTAAGGAAATGAGTAATAGAAAATACACATAAATTACAGAGAGAAAGGCCTTGCATAGACTGATGTTTTGTGTGAGGAACTCAGCTCTCTGCACTGGAGCCCAAGTTCAATAGAATCTGATCGAATGTACCTAGGAGAAGATGGCATAAAGTGAAGGTGAAAAAGTAGATACCGCCTGTTTATTCAGAATCTAAAAAGGGTAATAAATTTCTATTTTATTCCAGTGTTAGGCAGCCTTTAGACTTCACTAAAATATCACCTTGTGTGGATACTAGATGATGAGAAGAAAGCAGGAGAGGAAGCAGAGAGACCAGACTGCAAAAGTCCTGGCTGAGATGGTGGTGGCTTGGAACAGATACTGTTTGTGGAGATTTGAGAAGTCAGACTTTGACTTCTGTTTAGCTTTAAACCTGATAAGGATCCTGTTAATTATGTTTGAATAGCATACATGCAGAGTATTAGATTAAGACTTGTGAAGTTTTTCTGATAATGAAAAATCGGAAATGTTTATGTTGTATAATCAAATAGGATCAGGTATACAGATTTTAAAGTAAACAATTGCATAAATATAAAAAAAATTTTCTATAGTCAATATATTCTGTAAAGTAAGTGAAAACTACTGTGTTTTATATGCTTTTCTGTTCTTCCGATGTTTTTTAGTGTGGATTCTATTCCTAGAAAATTAAATAAAGAGAATTACTGGAATAATACAAGAAGAGTTCATAATTAACTTTTAATATCACAGGAAGTTTTCTGTTCCATTTAAAGGAGATAACAGAAGAAATAACAAGTTTAAATTTAAATTTGACTATTTTCTAAATTGTTTTACATTTTTTTATTGTTCATGTTCTTAATGTTGCTGGAATGTAAGTCTTTTCTGATATTCTCCATCCCTTCATCTTGTTAAAGAGGATGACGATTGACCTACAAAAACCTTGAAAGTACTGATGTATAGTTTTTTTTATTTCTAGGGTTATCACAGTGACATATAACTTCTTTAAATTTTAATCAACTGTGGATCTAGGTTTTTGGTACAGGAAAATATATGGTGCTTGGCGACATTTATTGAGATGAAGAGAGGCTATAATTTTGGACATTTTTATCGTAATATGAACTAGAGGAGGTTCTGGGAGGAAACCCGGAAGAAAACCAGACTTATACTTAGGAGAGTATGATCTTCCAAAGAAGACAGTCAGTGACTAGAAAATTATGAGGAAAAAAAGTAGCTAATGTTAACTTACTGAGGTATGAGTGTGTTCCAAGAAGGAGGGGAATATTTACCATGGTTAAAATAAATGAGAGCCCAGGTGACATGAAGACTGACAAGGCTCCATTGGCATTAGTTTCTTGATGAGGCACGATTGGGGAAGAATGTGGTAGACACTAAATGGGATGACAAGATTTGTGTATGTGCAAATGAATTTTGTTGTTCTTCATGATTTTTCTGTAAGAAGAAGAGATATGAGGGTGAAGATGTGAGGGAAACAAATGTGAATCAGTGGAGAGGAAAGCTTGAAGTAGGGCAAGGTTAGGCTTTGGTAGGCGAAGAGATATGTTTCTCCTGTAACAGGAGGGATGGAGGAGAAGGTGAGTGCAAGTAGGTTTGTAGACAGTGTAGCACGTCACTGTGAAGAGTCAGATGATGGCTTTTATGTGTCCTGGGCTGCAAACACTAGTTAATATAAAGAGCCACACGTTTTCAGGAGGTTCAGGAGCTATAAACCCTTATCGGATTTGTGGTTTGCAGAGCATTTAGGTTTTCTCATTTGTACAGGATAGTATTATTTTATAGTTTCTGAGCAAGGTTAGGGCTAAGTGGTTCTTTTCTTAGCCACTCTAGCTGTCTTTCGAAGGGAACTGAGCTATTTGTGGTCTTAGTGGTTTACTTGTTCTGTGTTCTCTTCCTCTTCTCACTGCCCACTTATCAAATAAGGTTGTAGCCTGGTAATTGAAATATGAGTGTCCACATGCAGCATGTTTGTCTCAGGGAAAAACTAAGTAACACACAGCACTCCCTGGCCTACGCTGTGTCTGATAGACTGATAGAGACTCGTAGGGTTGCATATAAACATAGTAACTACTCTAGTTCCTCTGGGAATCTGAAGTGTTTTAGTAATCTGAGGATGACTCGGAGATGTTTTACATACCACTAGATTTTTTGGTTGAAAAATAATACTGTGACTCAGAATCCTTTAACCTAGAGTCACTGTGACATGTGAATAGGGCTCAGAGTTTCATGGAACCCTGGAATTTCATAAAAATTACATGTAATTGCATTTATTATAGATAAGCGTCCCATAGGCTCAGTTATTTTCTCAAAGGGTGATGACTCCCAAATCACAAAGGACCACACACCCTTTTTTTGATTACTTTTCCTAATGAACATAAAAGTGGAAATTAGTACGAAATGATTCTTGACATTTATTTTCTTCTCATGTGTATATATATATATATATATATGTATATATATATATATACACACATTTATTTTCTTCTCATGTATATACGTGTGTGTGTGTGTGTGTGTATATATGTGTGTGTGTATATATATATATATATATATATATATCTTATGGGAGATTAGTGATCTAGAATCAGCATAGATCTATTTAAAAATTTTCAGAAAAAGTTCTTTCTTTTGTGATTGCACATAGATTTTATTGCATTCAGTTTCAACAGTCATTCAACAAAATAGTAAACAGTGCTTCGTCTTCTAGGAATCAGGTATTGAAAATATAACAATAAATAAGGCCAAAATCCCTGCCTTTGAAGTTTGTCTTTGTCTTTCTAGAATATTAAAAAAAAGACTATATTTGAATATCATATATTCATTCAAACATTGGCAGGGTGTCTGGGAGATCAGAAATTACTGAATTGAATTGAATTATTGAAACCATAGTCATACTTTTCCCTTAAGTCACTACACATGTGCAATATAATATAACATAGTGAAAGTCTAAAATGTGACGTTCCAAATATCATTTTAATGCTGAAAAAATGCCAAAAGATTCACTTTAAAATCTTGAATGCATATTAAATCAGATTAAGAAACATAAAATTATTATCTAATATGAACATTTTAAAAATAAAACATTTAGATTTGTATAAAATATTCACTATGTTCTTATTTACCAGATTGTTCAGGAAAATCATTATAAATGCTCACATTGATGTTGGAATTTAACAATATTGAAAAGATTTTCCCTGAAACATTTGTTGTGCTGAATGCTGTGGTAATAACATTAGAGCAATGCAGAGCGAAGCTGTGAAACCAAGAGTTATAATTCAGCTCCATGTCACACACATAATCTCATAGCCTCATGCCTTGTCCTATCAGGAAAAATAAAAAGTTCACAACTGCACTGTGTAGTAGAGTATAAGAATTCAAATAGAAAAAAAAGAAAGATATCTTTCTAGAATATGATAGCAAAAGCTGTAACTTTATTTTCCTTTTTTCTTTCTTATTTGCTGAATGTAGTTTTGTAGGTGAGACTGCCTTACTTTAGAATTTAATTTTCTGAGACCTCCTTAATTTCTCCCTAAGTAGGAGAAACTTAAGGGCCAAAGAGGTTGCTAGGAAAACAAAGCAATGAAAAGCTACTTAGGCCAATGTGTTCAATTAGTTTTCAGAAAGACAATAACCTCCCATCGTTACCATGGAATACATGTACTCCCATGTTCTGTTCCTGTAGCATTTGGATGTATGGCTTGTTTTTGTCAATGAAATATTAGAGGACTAGACTCAGCAAAGACTTGAAATGTGCCTGTACTTTTGGGATCTGGCATCTCTGTTATTGTTATGAGAGCTAACTTTGGACTAACTCACTTGCTAAAGGAAGAAGATGAGAAACACACATAGTGGAGGCAGACTACCTAGCCAAACCCAGATCTAAGTCAAACAAATGCTTATTTTTGTATGCTGCTAAGATTTTTGTGGTTGTTTGTTATGCATCATCATTGTGGCATAACTAATACAGTAAACTAGGAAGCATTTTTGAGGATAATATGAATAATATGCCAAAAGTGAAGCTCAGAGTGTGCAGGCAAAACCAGTTGTTAGTATTTTTGTTTTTTTCTAAGCAAATAAAGAACGTTCCGTGGGACCCAATATGATTAAGCCTAGTTAAGCAAGTAGGAGGTAAGAGATCAAACTGCCAAACTTTAATGGAAATAATAATCACAGAGGGGAGTTCAGTAGCATGCTTCCAAGGTCTCTGGTTTCCAGACTCTAGTTTAGTAAATCTGAGATAAAGCCTTAAAATCTGATTTTAACCATAATTCCAAGTGAAATGGAGTCAGGTAGCCCTTGTAAGGTTTATTGCTGAGGTAAAATAAGGAAACTGAGGCACGTATAAGAAAATGAGAAGCTAATTTATTCAGCTCCCGGGCGAGGTTCTGTGGTCCAGGGAGGGGCCAAAGAAGTCACACCCGGCTGTTCAGGGTGTGGGGTTTTATGCGGAGGGAAGGCAATTGATTGGCTATTGGGAAAACAAAGCAAAGGCAATCTTATTGACTGTTAAGAAGCAGGAAATACCTGGAACTAGTTGCTGGAAATACCTGGAACTAGCTGCCATTGGTAGGCGGGCGGGACCTTGGGTAAGTGGGCCTTGATTGGCTACTGGGGAGACAAAGTGAAGCCAACCTTATTGGCTGTTAAGAAGCAGGAAATACCTGGAGCTAGTTGTTATGGGTAGGCAGGCGGGACCTTCGGTAAGTGGGCCTGCTGGGAGCTTACAGGGCAGACTGCTACCGGGCAGGTTCTGATGGGGCTTCTTTAAAAATTTTTCTGCAAGGTTTTTCAACAGTGGGCTGGGGGTTAAATGCATAATTTAGTGCTAAATGTGGGCTTGGGTCTGGTATGCGGAGGCGGGTGCGGGGAAGCTTTGCGGCAAGGCCAGATAACGGGCTTGAGTGATGACATAGTTATCAGGCGTGGAGAGAGATGGATGTGTCCGTTTAACTCTCTGCGAGGCAGCCGGCCTTACGGCCCTGAGATCACCCAAGAACATGGATGTCTAGATTTAAGTCCCAAGTCCTTTAAATGAAGACGTGACTTTATTTGTATTGTTCCTAAGAGCTTTGTCTGCCACGGGGGATAAAAGTGAACCATAAGATATCACTTATGCCCCTAAAGGAGTAAATAGTGGGTAGGGTGAGTGTGAGGGGGTGAAAAATGTAACCGGTTGAAAGGACAATAATAGTTATAGTAATCCAGATGGAATAAATATCCATGTGCACTGAATAAATTAATAATATTTATTCTCTTGACAAAATGTTTCTAATGTCTTAATAATCTTAATAACAATCGTAGTAATAGAAAAATGCATTTAGTGCATACAGTTGATAAATGCTATATCTTTTAATGCTAAAAACGAACAAAACGCCCATGGGGTAGGTCCCACTTTTACTTGGACTTTCTAGTGCACACACTGTGGGTAAAGAAGTTGTGTTCATGTAACTTAAGTGAAGTCTAGTTGGGATCTGAACCCAGTCTGCCTCTGGCATCGATGATCCCAACCTCAACAGTCTGGCACTCCTTATCTATAAGAATAAGTGTCAGGAGCAAGCAGCTTTCCCTGTTAACCGGGAGCATGGTGCCATGAGTGAACAGATAGTCCTTATTTGAAGAGTGAAAGAACCTGAAAAACTCTCACAAAGAGAGTTTACAATTTGTAAGAGTTGCATTTGTCTTAAAGATGTTATGATAAATTTATTTGTAAAGCTACCTGCAAAAATAATGTAAGAATTTTAACATTATAATATGTTAGCTACTATGTATGTTAATATATATTAATGATATTATTAAATATATTAAATATATTCATAATATTACTAAATATACTAGGCAAATGTTTATTTGCAAGTCTAAGCACTTAGAATCATTCAAAAATAAATTTTAAAATGGTTTGAGAAACAGCCACTATTCATATTTTAAATCTCTCTATTAAAACAACTAATGGGTTATTTGCTTTTTTATTCCCTCTGTAGTGAAAGTGTGATCTGCTGGCAAAACAGAGCATGGCTGGTGGAGGCATCACAGCAGACCCATCTGGCTAAATCCCAATGGACAGATCAAAAATGACTCTGTCTGAGGCTATTTTATGTGATGAAAATCTCATAAATTTAATGAAACAAAGACAATTTACTACTGAGCAAGAAAGTCACCAGATATATGTTCTGAAAGAAAAACTCTGAAAGGGAAAGTGGTAGAAGGAGCAATCAAGTGACCATGATGGATATTTCCAGGACGACTGCTGTATCTGACTCTCTGGTGTCTGCAGTTTCAGATGCTACAAATCCTGTTGGTAAGCAATTTTGCCACATGAGCTTCAAAAGATGAACAGAGATATTCAAGTCTGTAAGTAAAATTTGGATGCATTTCATTATTGTCTGCTGCCTTGTAATATATTTTGAAGAAAAAATATGTTGCAGCTTTTGAAATCTGGTTGGCTAATTTCTCGTATCACTAAATATTCAGGACTTGTGCCAGTTTAATTTTTCCTTCATTAGAAGGCATACTTGGAGAAGTGTTTGACATATGCAGAATAGCAGCAAATGCTTAATATATTTCTAAAAATATTATATATTCTTAATGCACTATAATAATATAAAATTGACTTAGGACATAAACTACCTAAAATACATTTATTCTGAACTGTATTTCGAACTATGTATTTGAACTATATCTGATATACCTTACGTGCTAAGTTTGTTTTTCCAATCTTTGCGTTATTGAAAATGAACCTCGACTCAATGGTATGCTGGTGAATGTTTAAAAAACAGCTATGTGAGGGCCCTATTTGTAGCACTTACCCATTTCTGTGGTGTAAATACTCCCACCACAGTTAATTTTAAACTACCAATGCTGCCAACTGGCTGGAGACATTCCTGAATATTTAACAATTGGCTCTCTATAGCTGATTCCACTTGGTTTCAGCATCCCACTGTGAAACTCCAGAAATGTCCTTTTTAATCTTTAACAGGCTGCTTCTTGCATTTAAATATAAAGAATCATCTACAGTAATAACATTTTATTTTTCATATGCCCATGTTCGCTTTTAACCATTTGCAAAGTCAATGGAAAATCCAATATTGAAATGGAACTGTCAGTGTAGTGTTTATAAAAAACATTTAGTGCTGGGATTAGAAGTGTAAACCACCATGCCTGGCCTAAAATTTCCTTTTAATGAAAGCTGTATTCATCAAATAGTAAGTACAAAATGGATCCAAGGTAACCAATGAGATGGAATGTCTTATACTGTTGAGTAAGAAGTTATTTACTTATTTCTAGAAATGTCTAGTTTATCACTAATGAATGTGCACTGATTATATAGGCAGTTACCACAGTAACTAGTACAAATAATAATTCAGTGAACTTCCTGGAAGATTTTGGCTGATAATCTTTTTGATGACATTTGATTTTTCCATGTAATAGATTCCATAAGCAAAATACTATGCCAGAAGAAATTGTATTGCTACTCTCAAAAAATGTATCTGGGATCTAATCACATCAATCCATCCTCAGTCCTAATAACTTGGACCAAAAAACTATCAGTTTTCCTAAGGAATTTTGTAATATTCTCTGAAATGTGCTATTTCCACATTTGTTGCTGAATCTTCCAATTTGCTCATTTACAGTGATCTTTTAATACTGGAAATTTGATCATGATACTTCTTATCTTTTCAGAGTTTTGATCCTCAATTGGCTTCATATATACATATATATATACCAAAATTATTACAATGTTTTAATGGATTACAATCTAACCTCTTTCTGTCTAAATTTATCTCTTAGAACTAAAAAAAAAAACCCACAAAAACATTTTACTCATCATATTTTAGGAACTCACCACTTTACCCTTGCTCTGCCTCTCTGGGCACTTAGCTGCCTAAGGCCTTTTTCCCTTGCTTTTTCCTCGGGCTGAAATGCTCTCTACTCAGATTTACATATGACTCAGACCTTCACCTAACACATTCTAGCTTAAAATCCTCTTCTTAGGGATCGAAAGCTGCGCTTCTTTCATTTTCCCACTCCCTACCCGCCTTTATTATTTTTGTTTTTGCACTTTATATAATTTGATATATTGTATATTTTATTTTTTACCTTATTATTTATTTACTCTTATCACTAGAATGTAAATAAAATAAGGGATGTTTCCCATTAATGCATTTCCAGTTAATAAGTGGTGGACAAATATTTGGGGAATAAATGCATAAATTAATTCCTCACAAAATTTCCCTGGAAAAAAAATACAAAAGTCAGCTGGGCGTGTTGGCATTTGCCTGTAATCCAGCTACTGGGGAGGCTGAGGCAGGAGAATTGCTTGAACCCAGGACGTGGAGGTTGCAGTGAACTGAGATCGTGCCACTGCACTCCAGCCTGGCGATGAGTCAGATTCCATCTCAAAAAAAACACTTACTTTTCCTTATATCATCAAATAACTTATTTCTGAAGTACCACACTGAAATTTATATCGTTCTAAGTTTTTGCTTGAAATATCTAAGCAACCTAAAAATAGTTGGTTACACACATAGCAAGGGAAAAAATAGAATATTTACAACCCTCGTCCCATTGTTTACCCCAAATCATTGTGTGGAGAGAGACAAATCGAAATGGTGGAAGAGTCAAAGGAGACTCTTGTATACTGATAAAAGTTTCAATTCATCAGGAAGATATAATACTTACATGACCACCACAAAAATGAACACCAAAACATATGAAGCAAATGTTGACAGAATTTCAGAGGAAAATAGTCCTATAGTAGTAATTGACAACTTTAAGAACAACGTCAAAAATAGAACAAATTGACAGAAGATTAATAAGGAAACAGAGGGCTGGAAACACTATGAACCACCTAACTCTAACAGACATGCATAGAACATCGCACATAAAAACAGCAGAATATACATTTTTCTCATGTGCACATATAACATTCTCACAAATAGATCATATGTTAGGTTACAACTCACAATAAATTCTAAAATGACTGAAATAATAAAAAGCATTTTCCCCAGCCAATAGCCTATTAAATCAGTAGAGCTGTTCAGCTAATTTAACATGAATCATTTTATTTTTTTTAAAAAAGTATTTTGGTTCAGTGGATGGAAGTAAAGAAAAGTGCACTGGAATCAAGGTATTTGTGTTTTTATTCACTTACTGGGTATTGTAGTTACCCCCTATAAATCTTCACGTTCCTCATGTCTATGAAGGTAACTATAAAACCAGTGTTGCTGAGTTGCTGCTAAGATTAAAAATAATGCATGCACCATGTCTAGCTCAGTCAGTGGCAATTATTATTAATGTTTTTCATCGTATTTACCTATTATGGTGGATAACCAAAGTCAAACAAATGGATGTTTTTGATATTTTTTCATGCTAGAGCACCCTCTAGTCTCAAATTTCTCTTTTTAAATGTAGGATTATAATGCCTGTCTTGAGAGCAGTCTTAATCCTTATGTTAAAAACAATGTAAATTAAGTCTAACAATGTTTAAGCTGTAAAAGCTTAACCAATCTTAGTATTGAAATGGCTTTTCAGGATATAAAAATACACCAAAAGTTCAAAGCAAGTATTTACAAACCTTATGACTAATAAACCCTAAAGTGGGTTACATTATTTTATAAAACATGTAGAAGCTTAGAATATGCTTCTTCTAGGTGTATTAATTGAATATTTTAGTATTTTAAGCAAAATCCTATGAAAGAACTCCTATGTATAGAGTGGAAATATGAGCAACTATGGGGTAAATAACATGCCAATAATCACACAACTAAGAAGTGCTGGTCCAGGATTCAACAAGAGGCAGTGTAGCTCCATAACAAGATATTATTGAAAGATGAGTTTTAAAACTGTTGTTTGTGGAAGAACTAAGAAAAAAAAATTTTTAAAGGGCAAATCATCATGTATCTCCCAGAAAGCTGTGTTTTGTTGTTTATTAAACAATCTAAAAAACATATTTCAAATTTTATTTTTCACATCTTTTATTAACGTGTACTTTTCTGCTGTATGCCACAGGGAATAGAAATGTAAAGGAAAAGAACAGGATTAGAAAATTAAAGAATAACCATGCCTTTTCAACCTACTTTTTTTTTAAAAAAAAAAGAAAGTTATAATTTTGAGTTACACTTTCATTTAGAAATGGAGTTTCCTAGGAATAGACATTGAAGGAGTTAATACAGACAAAAAAGAGTAGAGTCCAAGTCAGGTCAAGTGGTATTGGCAGGCACTTGGAAAAAAATAGCAACTACAGACCTGTCAGGGCAGTGTCATGAGTAATGGAATTCATTCATTTTGGTAATTTTAATGCAGTTGTACACTGCCATTTTCCTCACAGTTTAAAGCAGGTTTTATTTGTTTGTTTGATGATATAGCTGTAAATGTGAAAAACAAATTAACTTGTCATATTTGACTGGCTAAAGTATTTCCGAATTCTGTGTTTAAGGGTATTGATAAAATCTCTATAATCAGGAGGAAGAATAACAGTTTGCAGGATCACAGAAATGTCCCAAAGATGAAAGGAATAAACAAAGTTGAATAATATGTTTTTATGAAGTATAAAATCTTATATTAAAACTAAGAATTGACAATCCTACAAGTCAAAACCCACTGTCTGAAATAGCATTATCAAGCAGTATTGACTAACACTTACATTTTATTTTTTAATTTAATTAATCCTAATGTTTCCTTATGGAATTCTCTATTTTTGAATAATTTAAAGTTTTTTAAAGTTATTTTCCCCATTTTAATACAGTTGCTTTAAAGATGAGAATTCTTTTCCTAAGTAGTGGTACACTTAAATTAATAGGTCTGCAAGGAATAATACATAGACATTGAAAAAATTATCATTTTAAAGAGAAGGAAGAACATTCCTTGTGGAAATGTAGACTGTCAAATGAACGCTTGATGGACTACAGAGCACTCCCAACCACATTATCAGTGAATAACATATAGAACTATTCCCAGGGAATTTCTGTGAAAGAAGCATCTCCAATATTTCATCAAGTAAAATTGCCTCCACCCTGCAGAATCGCCTAAGTGCATGTTGCCTTAACCTGCTCAACCTTCTGTTGATAGAATAAGTGCTATTAGGATACATGGTAGAAAATAGAAGTGCTGAGAATTTTGTTAAATTTTAGCAGTGCCATTCAGACTTTATTTTATAAAATTCTGACCTATCAAAAAGAAAAAACCCAAATCAAATCAAATCAAAACAAAACAAATGACCCTTTTATTAATAGTTGGGATTGAATTGCAGACCTCCTATAATCATGTGTCTTTGAATTAACACATGACACTAGCTATCAAAGGGGGTGCAAACATGCTGCCATTTCTTTTTATTTCTGGTGAAAAGAAGATAAATTGTGAATATTTTTGAAGAAAATAACTTTGAGGGAAGGTGGGCCAATATCATATTTCTTTTTTCTGAATAATTTATAAATATAAATTATATATGATTACATATGTATTCTATATCTCTATACTTTTATATTTTATGCTTCATAAATACCAAGGCAACATTATATGATAATTAGTTATATGAAGTTACAGTCAAATTAACTAACATTAATCAGAGATTTTTGTCTTATATTTTAAAAACTTACATATTGCATTTCAGTTTTCAAGCTTTTAAGTTGGATATATGATTGCTATTATGTACAAAATGAATAATATAGACAAATGATCTAATTATTGCATACATTATTCATGCTGTGACCAGGTTTCAAGTCAGTTAGAGAATTTTTTTTTTTTTTTTTTTTTTTGAGACGGAGTTTCGCTCTTGTTACCCAGGCTGGAGTGCAATGGCGCGATCTCGGCTCACCACAACCTCCCCCTCCTGGGTTCAGGCAATTCTCTGGCCTCAGACTCCTGAGTAGCTGGGATTACAGGCACGCACCACCATGCCCAGCTGATTTTTTGTATTTTTAGTAGAGACAGGGTTTCACCATGTTGACCAGGACGGTCTCGATCTCTTGACCTCTTGATCCACCCGCCTCGGCCTCCCAAAGTGCTGGGATTACAGGCTTGAGCCACCGCGCCCGGCCTTGAGAATTTTTAAAAATGCAGGAGAAAGTCTATTCTCTTTTGCTTTGGCCCACCTTCTCTCAAAGTTATTTTCTTTTTTTTTTTTTTATTTATTTTTTTTTTACTTTTTTTTTTTCCCCATTTATTTATTTTATTGCATTTTAGGTTTTGGGGTACATGTGAAGAACATGCAAAATTGTTGCATAGGAACACACGTGGCAGTGTGATTTGCTGCCTTCCTCCCCATCACCTACATCTGGCATTTCTCCCCTTGCTATCTCTCCCCAGCTTCCCACCCCCCACCATCCCTCCCCTATTTCCCCCCAACTGTTATTTTCTTATTCTAAATCCTTTATCCCAAATTTCATTTTCAGAGGCTGACATTTCTCCATTTGCCTTGATTTATAAATTTACTTCCATTTCTAATTGCTCTTTTTGCTTAGAGATTGGCTTTGTCCAGGATATGATTATGTGACATAATCCTGTTAAAAGGTAAAAGATCATTCATTCTTATTGAAATAAATCATTTGTATATTTGCTTAGATATTGCATACTAAGTGTTTATTCTATTGTAAAATATATCTTGGAACACAGAATAGTCCCTGTAATAAAGGTGCTCTGTAGGAAATGAAATTAAACAGTTCGCTAACAGCATCTATAACCTCTAACGTTTTCAAATTTCAGAGAACTTCAATCAATTCAGCTAGGAGCTATAGATACTTAGTGGGATGAAAAAAGCAGAAATTCCGTATATTGGTTTTAGAGTTACACAGCATCTTCAGGAAAATATAATGATGTGGTTTTCTCTCCACCTGCTATTTCCACATTTATGGAATGGTGACAAAAACTAGACACAGAAAACAGAAGGAAGTTAGGTCTTATTTTAATCCCACGGTGCTATCTTTATATGATATTTAAGAAGGAGAGCTAGGAAGCTGGAAAGGTTTTTGAAAAATAAATAATTAAATGAGTTAGTCAAGGACATAAAAGAACAAATAAAACAAGGAAAGAAAATATAGAGACTCACATGTGGACAAGCCTTCATGTCCTAATCACATCTTAAAGGTCCTAGTTGTTAATACTCTCTCACTGGGAACACCTGAATTGTAGAGGGCACATATTCAAATGATAGCATACTCCCTCTGTAGTCATGCCTTTTTTTCTTCTCTTGCCCTTTTAAAAAGACACAGAATTATATATATATATATATATATATATATATATATATATATATACATAACAAGTATAATAATGTATTATTGGGTTATAACATATGTATAGATAGAATAGACATAACTACCATAGCGCCAAAAAAGGAGGAATTAGAGCTACATAGGAATAGCATCTCCACATCACTGGGCGTAAGTTAGAATAAATGTTAAATATATTCTAAAAGGTTAAGAGGTATAGACTGTAAGATCTAGAATGACCATGGTAAACTAATTTAAAGGTTGGGGAGGGATAACATGGGGAGAAATCCCAGATACAGTTGACTGAGGATGGAGGCAGCAAACCAGATTGCCATGTATGTACCTATGCAACAATCCTGCATGATCTGCACATGTACCCCAGAACCTAAAGTACAATAATAATAATAATAACAATAATAATAAAAGAACTAAGGAATTAAATGTTACACTAAAAATAGTCAATTTAATAAAGCAGTAAAGATAAAACAGAGGAATAAAGACAGTATATATATATATATATATATATATATATATATATATATATATGACGTGATCTCGGCTCACTGCAACCTCCTCCGCCTCCCGATTTCAAGTGATTCTTCTGCATCAGTGTCCCTAGTAGCTAGGATTACAAGAGACTGCCACCACACCCGGCTAATTTTTGTACTTTTACTAGAGATGCATTTCACCATGTTGGCCAGGCTGGTCTCGAACTCCCAACCTTAGGTAATCCACCTGCCTCAGCCTCTCAAAGTGCTGGGCATTAGATATATATATTTTTTAATGTCAGTTTTTTTTTTTTTTACTAACTTTGCCAGTACTAATGTTAAATATGAATAACAGAATATTCTACTCAAAACCAGCCAATAAATCAAGGATTTGTGCCCAAAGTAATTTACAGATTCAATGCTATCCCCATCAAGCTACCAATGACCTTCGCAGAACTGGAAAAAACCACCTTAAACTTCATATGGAACCAAAAGAGAGCCCGCATAGCCAAGTCAATTCTAAGCAAAAAGAACAAAGCAGGAGGCATCACACTACCAGACTTCAAACTATACTACAGGGCTACAGTAATCAAAACAGCATGGTACTGGTACCAAAACAGAGATATAGACCAATGGAACAGAACAGAGGTCTCGGAGGCAACACAAATCTACAACCATCTGATCTTTGACAAACCAGACAATAACAAGCAATGGGGAAAGGATTCCCTGTTTAATGAATGGTGTTGGGAAAGCTGGCTAGCCATGTGCAGAAAGCAGAAACTGGACCCCTTCCTGACACCTTACACTAAAATTAACTCCAGATGGATTAAAGACTTAAACATAAGACCTAACACCATAAAAACCCTAGAAGAAAATCTAGGCAAAACCATTCAGGACATATGTGTAGGCAAGGACTTCATGACCAAAACACCAAAAGCATTGACAACAAAAGCCAAAATAGACAAATGGGACCTAATCAAACTCCACAGCTTCTGCACAGCAAAAGAAACAGTCATTAGAGTGAATCGGCAACCAACAGAATGGGAAAAAATTTTTGCAGTTTACCCATCTGACAAAGGGCTGATATCCAGAATTTACAAAGAACTAAAACAGATTTACAAGAAAAAAACTAACAAGCCCATTCAAAAGTGGGCAAAGGATATGAACAGACACTTTACAAAAGAAGAGATACATGAGGCCAACAAACATATGAAAAAATGCTCATCATCACTGGTCATCAGAGAAATGCAATCAAAACAACATTGAGATACCATCTCACGCCAGTTAGAATGGCGATCATTAAAAAATCTGGAGACAACAGATGCTGGAGAGGATGTGGAGAAATAGGAACACTTTTGCACTGTTGGTGGGAGTGTAAATTAGTTCAACCATTGTGGAAGACAGTGTGGCGATTCCTCAAGGACATAGAAATAGAAATTCCATTTGACCCAGCAATCCCATTACTGGGTATATATCCAAAGGATTACAAATCGTTCTACTTTAAAGACACGTGCACACGAATGTTCATTGCAGCACTGTTTACAATAGCAAAGACCTGGAACCAACCCAAATGCCCATCGACGATGGACTGGATAGGGAAAATGTGGCACATATACAATATGGAATATTACGCAGCCGTCAAAAACGATGAGTTTGGATCCTTTGTAGGGACATGGATAAACCTGGAAACCATCATTTTCGGCAAACTGACAGAAGAGCAGAAGATGAAACATCGCATGTTCTCACTCACAGGCGGGTGTTGAACAATGAGAATACATGGACACAGGGAGGGGAGCACTACACACTGGAGTCAGTGGGGGGGAAATAGTGGAGGGACGGTGGGGGGTGGGGAGCTGGGGAGAGATAGTAAGGGGAGAAATGCCAGATGTAGGTGATGGGGAGGAAGGCAGCAAATCACACTGCCACGTGTGTACCTATGCAACAATTTTGCGTGTTCTTCACATGTACTCCAAAACCTAAAATGCAATAAAATAAATAAATGGGGGAAGAAAAGCAAAAACGAAAAAAAAAATCAAGGATTTGTGTAGTATATAGAATGCCTTTGTCTCAGATTCTGTTCCAAGCACTGGGAATATATCTATGACCAAAAGAAATTGTTATTCTTATGGTGCTTTAATGTAGGGGAAGATAAATACCAAATTTAAAATATTATGGTAAATATCACATAATAATAAACTCTATAAAGAAAATAAAGCAGAGGAATTGGGCACGAATGGGAGATGGGTCTGAGAAACTGACAATTTAGTAGAAATTTGAATATATTTAGGGAGTGAGCTAAGTGAAATCTGAGCTGTGTACAATCCCCAAAACAAAATATATCATAATGTGTTTTTATGGAACATAAAGATGGGTTCACAAACTCTAGTCTCTGTGATATTTGTAGAAAATTTTGGGTTCTATAAAATCATTAGCTAATGTGTATTAAATGGTTAGAGAACACTGGTGCAATGAACATACCCCTCTTCAATCAGAATATGTCTGTATGTTTCAGAGATCATGGATTTATGGATATTCATTCTAATAACCTGTGCACATCAGATCAATGGCATTATAAACAATTTACAAGCAGGAAATTGACAGACAGGATATTAATAATTTATCCCACAGCCTTATTTAGCTCTACTCACTATAGTCTAGTAACAGAGGATCCCAAAATAAACAAAGTCATAAAAGAGCTGCATGCCACTGCATTAGATTATTAATTTCACAGAGTTCCAGTGTGGTAGCAATTTGTGGTCCATGTTGCATTATAATTAATTGAAAGATATACTTTGTTTAGGAATAACCACATCCTGAAATAACCACATTCAGGACATTTATTCTCTCACTAGAGGCTTATAACATTTATATATGCATTATTGAGTTAGAAACTATGGTAGATATAAAGATATCTAATAGATAGATGTCTCTGGCCCTTGAAATAAAACAGTGTCTTGTGAGATATTACATACGTGTAGTACAAACTTATCTACATGTACAAGAATAAAAAATATGGGAAATAATTAAATCAATAAATAATTTGTGAGTATCTATTATGTTAAAAATAACTTTCCTGAAGCAATGAACACATTTTAAGTACACATTATTCTTAGGTTGACTAAACCATTAGTTTCAATAAAAATATCTCAGGATAGAATTCCTAAAGAATTAACAAATAAGAATGCTAGAGGGTGACAGATTGATTTATACAGTTGAGGAAATTCTTATACAATAATAAGTATTTAAACAGGGAACCCTTTAACAGAGTTAAAAAGAGGTACAGTGAGAATGCCAGATTGAGAAAATACTATATACAAAGGCATACAGGCACTGTAATTATTGTTAACAGTATTAGCCAGGTTGTATACAGTACTTTTCATTTTACAGAGTGAAGGCAATTCTTGATTTAAAAATAGAATTTCTACACATTGACCAAACTTTTTTTTTCTCTGGGTGCAGAAAACAAAAATGTTAATAGTCTCTTGACTCTTATAGATACTCTGATCTTAAATTCTCACTGATTTCTGGAAATTCCAGTGTTAAAAATCAATTTCTTGTTCAGGAGTGCTGTATAAAATTGAAACTCTCTCGAAGTTTTAGTGCCTTTAACTAGTAATGGATTATTGGACAACCTGCTGTGAGAAAACTAGGTTTATTAAAAGAGGGAAGGATGCTGAGCATAATATAGGACCCTTATAGCTTTCTGTTTATGTCTTGTCTTGTGCGTTATGTTAAAATGACCCTGCCAAGTGCAGTTCAAAATATAAGATCCATAGTAATTTAAAGGAGAATAATACTGTTACAAATCACATTGAGGATGGGGTGAGGCGATTGATAGGATCAGAATCTCAATTAGTTGATCTCTGACTTAAATGACTTTTAAGGGTCAAGGGCATGAACATTCTGCCAAAATATTTTCAGTTTCCCCATTTATACATTTTAAGCTCTATCAATAGACATTTCCTATTTCACCCTTTTATTTAAGGCTTTGCTCTGGGTGTAAATGAAGTTTCTTCTCAGGGAGCGTATAGACAAAATTTTATGACTTTCTGCACCCTTGTGTTCTGTGGGTATCCAAGAGCATTTTCTGAGAGACCATTTTTTTTATAGTGGAGAATAATGGAATGTATTTAAGTGTGGTGAAGAGGACAGTGCCAAAGTGGCAAAGAACCAGAAAAAGAGAAAACAAGAAAGCCCAAGACAAGATATTCTTACATTAAAATTTTTCTGAAAGCTTCACTTGGGCGATTTACCTTCTTCGTATGAAGTATGTTACCTTTATTCGTAAACATGGTATAACGTGTGTCACTTTGACTGTTTCATCCAGTTAGGTTGAATAACTAAGAATCATGTAACTCATGTGAAGAAGCTACCTGTTTAGGTCCCAGATTATATGTGAGTATAACATGCTGATGATTAGAGGATAGAGGGAAAAATTGCAAATAACCTTTATGAAAGAAAAAATGTAATGTTTAAACACAACATTTCATATCTTCTTTCCTACCAAACAAAACAAAGAAAAAATACATATGTACTGGTTCTGCAGTGGGGATTATTGAGTTTCTATTGTTCTGTGTGTTAGGTACTGTTCTAGGCAGTTGGCATATATCAGTGAATAAAAGGGATGAGGTTCTCGATCTTTGTGTGGCATAACTTCTAGCAAAGACAACACGATGAAATATAACCAAATAAGAGAACATTGTCTAGGATATTAAAATGTGATAAATACTATGGAAAAGAGAAAAAGTGGAGCAGAATTGAAGGGCTGGGAATATGGGTTGAAGGAGTAATAATCCAGGTTCTATGGAAATTATGACTTCTAATGAATTAATCTGTTACCATGTTTCTGTCTTAAATTAATTTTTATATACTTATAGATGTTTAAATTTAGTTAGACACTGAGATATTTCAGAAAAAATGTAGGAAGTAGGCTAAGTAAGAAAGTCAGCTATGTCCATCTAGTTTAATCAACAATAATCAATACTCATTAGCCAATTATTTACCTAGAAACACTCTCCTATGCTGTAATATATAATTAGCAGCAGTGTATACCATACAGGGTTTAGCAGAATGGCATTCTTAGGCAGATCTGAAAGTAGACTCTTAAATATGAAGAACTAGGCAATGGGATTATAAGGATGAGTTTAGAGTTGCCTGTTCAGCTTATTGACAGCCAATCACATAGTCTAGGGAAAAGTATATCTGTATTGAGTTTAAAGTGTGGGGTCATTTTGAGTCTGAAGTTGTCTAAAATGAGGGAAGCAGGATAAAATCGAGATCTCTGTTAAGTCCTCTGACTGTAGAGAGCTACAAAGGACTCAGTCTTGACTTATAATAGCATGAACTTGAAATGACAGAAAGACACTAAAGGTTATATTATGATCTGAACAGAAAAGCTGTTTTAGTCCTAAGGTGATTGGCAGGATTTGGAGAGCCGATTAAATTGCAGGCCAAAGCAAAATTCTACATTTCAAAATATCATTTGTCCTTTAAAAGGGACAGGCTGAAAGATTTTAATGTGGTAAAAGAGTGAGGACAGCTGTAATTTACTCAGCACTAAAATGATAAAGAATAAAAAGACCATATTTAGTCCCCAACTTAGATTTTCACCACTGAAAATGACTATCAAGTATATAACTCTTCTTAATCCATGTCCTATTATCAGAAGGACTGCAAGGAGCATCTGATGAAAATGAATTATAGGCTCTGCAGAAATATCTGTGTATGGAAAGTAATGAATGACGAACAAATGCTTTATAAATGAAAAAAATGAAAGAATGAGAATAGCTTTTCTTAAATTTCAGACATTATACTTTGGTTTGATTTTTAATATAATTATATAAATGGTAAAAAATAAGAATAAATTTCTCAAGTGTGAGGATTGAGAAAAAAATTTTTAAAATAAAAAGAGAATATGAGAAAGATAATTTAAATATACTGTGATACAATTAGATGCAAAATGACCTGTAAAAAAATTGCTAAGATTTTGAGTAGCACTATTTCTTCACTCAGAAACTCATCATGATCAAAAGGTTAAATTATATTATGACTTCCACAACCGAGTTTTAAAATAATGGCAGATCTGAGATTGTAACCACCTGTGACTGACTTTTAAAATTCTGTTCTTTTTATGCTATACTGTCCCCACTGAAAGCAAAAGAAATTTATATCAGGGTGCAAAAGATTTTAAAAGTCAATTCAGGCCGGGTGTGGTGGCTCATGCCTGTAACCCCAGCACTTTGGGAGGCCCAGGCTGGCAGATCCTTTGTGTCCAGCCTTGGCAGCATGGCAAAACCCCATTTTTACTAAAACTACAGAAATTAGCTGGGATTGCTGGTTCACGCCTTTAGTCCCAGCTGCTTGGGAGAGTGAGGTGGGAGGATCGCTTGAACCCTGGAGGCAGAGGTTCCACTATATAATGCCTCTGTTCTCCAGCCTGGGCGACAGAATAAGACTGTCTCAAAAAATAGAAAAAAAAAAAAGCCAATTCATTAATCATCTATTTTATTGCACGAATATATTTTTATTGAAGAAAGTATGTCAGAAATATGAAATTAGGAATCACAAGGAAGAAAATCATTCACAATTTCATCACATTACAAAAATAAACCTTTTATTTTTGATCATTATATATATGTATGTTAATACATATATGAATAATGTATTAAAATAAATAAATGAAAATGATAAGTAGAATGACTACATAAAAGGTAGCATACATGTACATATACATGTTGTACATGAAAGGTACTATACATCTACATGTGCATGAATATGTATATCAAGATGTACATGTAATAGACATCCTGCTTATTGTTTTCACCTGAAATAATATCTTAAGCATTTCCAATTTGTTGACGAAGCTTCAAACTATCATTGCTAATGGTTACAAAATATTAAATGAAATTGCTGAATCATCATTTGTATAGTTATTCCTCTTTGGGGAAATTTCAGCTTTCCCAAAATTGCTTATTCAGTTGGAGATGCACATTTGACTGTATATGGATTTTCCTGCCTAATTTTTGTTTCTTATAGTAATTCAATATGGGGTTTGACTGTAATGCTTTCTATTGTATATGTTTCAGCGAAGTGATTTTTCCCTCAAAATCTTAGAAAGGGAATGTAGGAGATAATGCTAGTGCTCTACCAGATTCTTTCTGATTACCATAAAAAAAAAAAAATCCTGTGTACCTTGCAGCCTGAGATTTAGTTCCCCGCACTCTGCATCTAGGGTCTTTTCTCAGTATGTACACCTTAACCCATACCGTATACTGTTGTGGATTTGTGCGGAGCCCTGGAATGCCAGGCAGTGGCTCTTAAGGGACAGATTTGGCGTGTCCCTTATTATTCTTATAATCTATCCATCAAGGTGAAGTGAGTTACAGGAGTCTGAAAACAAAATTTTGACAAGGAATTGGTGCAAAAAAAGGATGATAATACCATGCAAAAAAATCCCAATATATTTGTTGTTGTTTTTTGCTTGTTTGTTCGTTTCTAACAGAGAAAGGCATTTCAACTTTTCTCCTTATTTATATCTTTGACATGCCCTTAATCAACCATGTGGAAACACTACAAAATCTCACTGGGTACTTGACTGGAAAAACACATACAGCCAAACCAAAGGAAATAGACACTTAATTAGGGATAATTGACCTTTTTATATACATTTTGGAGGATAAGTGAAACACACTAAAGATTTATTTATTGACACCATATGGCACTTCCTTACAGTGATGCCCAAATTATGTAGAACAAGGCTATCAAACGAAATTGCTCATCAAAAGATCTTCCTTTCAAAGATGCTGCTATTTTTATTCTGGAAGCTTTTAGATACCTCATTGGACCACAAAATACTTTATATATTTTTTTACTCAAATCTTTCCAAGAATCTAGTGTAACAACCTGAAAAAATTAGTCTTCATCTTCAAAAAGTAAATGTCATTTTAATGCTTATTTGTTAATTTATTAAATATAGGTTTTTAATCACAGTTACATGGCTACTGGCAGATTGTGTGATAATGGTTGGTAAGGTAAATGCCAGCGCACATGCTTTCAAATAATTAGCACGTCTTGCATTAGAGACGTAATTTACAAGCAGTAAAATATGTCTGAAGGATATATGCAGGAAAAAAATGTTTGGAAAAGATTGTGGGTAGTTGACAGAATTGCTAAAAGCCTAGAAACTTGAAAGAACCAGGCTGTGAGTATGGAAAGAGGGTGTCAGGTCCAATCTATGGTCAAAAAATTATAGCACAGGTACTAGTGCAGTGAGTACACCTTTGCTGGTATACTTTTACTTTTGTAACTGCTCCCCTAGTGACTGCCTCTTCAGGTGAAGCAATCAAACAATGATAGCAGCAACAATGAAACATCTCTGTGCCTACTTTCTGCATTTTTTGATCTGACTCCAGATGCAATATTCTGGGCACGTAGCCAGGCTCAACTTCTGCATTGAGCCTGCAGAAGTAGCTTTGCTAGTGGGAGGCAAAGTCAAGATTTATCAAATAGAAAATTTCCCAAACATTAATAGATAGTTTACCCAGCATGGAGAGATCAAACATACAAACAAACAATACCTACCATGTACATTCAACATATTGAAACCAAATTCTAGTTGATGCAGAAAAATATATCAAAATGCCCTCTGATTAGTATAAATTAAAATCACAAATGCTTTAAGTCTAGATTTAACACATATAAATAATGTATATAGATACATAAACATTAATATAGTTTTTAAAAATGATTATATTTTAAAATCTGGGATACATGTGCAGAAGGTGCAGATTTGTTACATAGCTATACACATGCCACGGTGATTTTCTGCACTCATCAACACATCATCTACGTTAGGTATTTCTCCTAATGCTATCCCTCCCCTAGCCCCCACTCCCTGACAGACCCTAGTGTGTGATATTCCCCTCCCTGTGTCCATGTGTTCTCATTATTCAAATCCCACTAATGAGTGAGAACATGTGGTGTTTGGTTTTCTGTTTTTTTCTCAGTTTGCTGAGAAGGGTGGTTTCCAGCTTTGCAAAGGACGTGAACTCATCCTTTTTCTGGCTACATGGTATTCCATGGTGTATATATCCAGTCTATAATTGATGGGCATTTGGGTTGGTTCCAAGTCTTTGTTATTGTGAACAGTGCCACCATGTATATACATGTGCATGTGTCTTTATAGTAGAATGATTTATAATTCTTTGGGTATACACTCAGCAATGGGATTTCTGGGTCAAATGGTATTTCTAGTTCTAGATCCTTGAGGAATCACCACACTGTCTTCCAAACAGAGTGAGCTAATTTACACTCCCACCAACTGTGAAAAAGCGTTCCTATATCTCCACATCCTCTCCAGCATCTGTTGTTTCAGGACTTTTTAATGATCATCATTCTAACTGGCATGAGATGGTATCTCATTGTGGTTTTGATTTGCATTTCTCTAATGACCAGTGATGACGAGTTTTTTTTCATGTGTTTGTTGGCCACATAAATGTCTTCTTTTGAAAAGTGTCTGTTCATATCCTTTGTCCATTTTTTGATGGGGTTGTTTTTTTCTTATAAATTTGTTTAAGTTCCGTGTAGATTCTGGATATTAGCTCTTCATCAAATTGATAGTTTGCAGAATTTTTCTCCCATTCTGTAGGTTGCCTGTTCACTCTGATGATATTTTCTTTTGCTATGCAGAAGCTCTTTTGTTTAATTGGACCTTGTTTCTCGATTTTGGCCTTTGTTGCTGTTGCCTTTTGCGTTTTAGTCATGAAGACTTTGCTCATGCCTATGTCCTGAATGGTATTGCCTAGGTTTTCTCCTAAGGTTTTTATGGTTTTAGGTCTTATGTTTTAGTCTTCAATTCAATTTGAGTTAATTTTTACGTAAGGTGTAACAAAGCGGCTAAGGTTTGATTTTCTGTATATGGCTAGCCAGTTTTCCCAATACCATTTATTATATAGGGAATTGTTTCCCCATTGCTTGTTTTTGTCAGGTTTGTCAAAAATCAGATGGTTGTAGATGTGTGGTGTTACTTGTGGGGTCTCTGTTCTGTTCCATTGGCTTGTATATCTGTTTTGGTACTAGTCCCATGCTGTTTTAGTTTCTGTAGCCTGTGGAATAGTTTGATGTCAGGTAGCATGATAACTCCAGCTTTCCTTTTTTTTTTTTCTTTTTTTTTTCGCTTAGAATTATCTTGATTCTATGGGCTCTTTATTGGTTCCATATGAAATTGTAAATATTTTTTTTTCTAATTATGTGAAGAAAGTCAACGATAACTTGATGGGGACAGCACTGAATCTATAAATTACTTTGGGCAGTATGGCCATTTCCATGATATTGATTCTTCCTATCCATGAGAATGGAATGATTTTCCATTTTCTTTGTGTCCTCTCTTATTTTCTTGAGCAGTGGTTTGTAGTTCTCCTTGAAGAGGTCCTTCACATCCCTTGTAATTTGTATTCCTAGGTATTTTATTCTCTTTGTAGCAATTGTCAATAATTGAAAGAACTAGAAAAGCAAGAGCAAACAAATTCAAAAGCTAGCAGAGGAGAAGAAATAACTAAGATCAGAGCAGAACTGAAGGTCATAGAGATACAAAAAAAAAACTTCAAAAATTCAATGAAGCCAGGTGTTGATTTTTGAAGAAATTAACAAAATAGCTAGATCCCAGCCAGACTAATAAAGAAGAAAAGAGAGAAGAATAAAATAGGCACAATAAAAAATGATAAAATTGATATCACCACTGATCCCACAGAAATACAAACTATCATCAGAGAATACTATGAACACCTCTACACAAGTAAGCTAGAACATCTAGAAGAAATGGATAAATTCCTCGACCCATACACCCTCCCAAGGCTAAACTGGAAATAAGTCAAACCCTTGAATAGACCAATAACAAGTTCTGAAGTTGAGGCAGTAATGAATAGCCTACCAGCCAAAAACAAAAAGCTCAGGACCAGATGGATTAACAGCTGAATTCTATCAGAGGTACAAAGAAGAGCTTGTACCATTCCTTCTGAAACTATTCCAGACAATAGAAAAAGACTCCTTCTCCCTGCTTCATTTTATGAGGCCAGCATCATCCTGATACCAAAACCTGGAAGAGATACTAAAAAAAAAAAAAAGAAAAAAAAAAGAAAGAAAGAAAAGAAAAGAAATGAAAGAAAGAAAATTTCAGGCCAGTATCCCCAATGAATATTGATGTGAAAATCCTCAGTAAAATACTGGCAGATCAAATCCAGCAGCACATCAAAAACCCTATCGACCGCAATCATGTCAGCTTCATCCTGGAGATCCAAGACTGGTTAAACATACACAAATCAACAAATGTAATTCATCACATAAACAGAACCAATAACAAAAACTATAATTGCCTCAAAAGATTGAGAAAAGGCCTTTGATAAAATTCAGCACTCTTTCACACAAAAAACTCTCAATAAACTATGTATTGATGGAATGTATCTTAAAACAATAAGAGCTATTTATGACAAACCCACAGCCAATATTATACTGAATGAGCAAAAGCTGGAAGCATTTTATTTTTTTTAAACCAGCACAAGACAAAGATGCCCTCTCTTACTCCTATTCAGCATAGTATTGGAAGTTCTGGCTAGGGCAATCAGGCAAGAGAAAGAAATACTAGATATTCAAATAGGAAGAGAGGAAGTTCGATTGTCTCTGTTTTCAGATGACGTGATTGTATATTTAGACAACCCCATTGTCTCAACCCAAAATCTCTGTAAGCTGGTAAGCAACTTCAGCAAAGTCTCAAGATCCAAAATCAATGTGCAAACATCACAAGCATTCCTATACACCAATAAGAGCCAAATCATGAGTGTTTTTATGTTATTATATTGTTATTTTATGTCGTAATAAGACATATGAATAATGTCTTATATGTTTTACTTTAATGGTACAAAGTCAGATTATTTTATGGTTTTTCTGTATTAATAAAGTAAACATATTGTTCACATTCTAGTAATATTTTTTTTTGAGACCGAGTCTTCCCTTGTCACCCAGGCTGGCGTTCAATAGCGTGATCTTGGCTCTCTGCAACCTCTGCCTCCCAGGTTCAAGCGATTCTTCTGCCTCAGTCTCCCAAGTAGCTGGAATTACAGGTGCATGCCACCATGCCTGGCTAATTTTTTGTATTTTTAGTAGAGATGGGGTTTCACCATTTTGGCCAGGCTGGTCTCAAACTCCTGACCTCGTGATCCACCCACCTTGGCTTCCCAAAGTGCTGGGATTACAGGTGTGAGCCACTGTGTTGGGCCACATTCTAGTAATTTTTTTTCTCTCTCTCTCTTTTGTTTCTTTTGAAGTGAGGTCTTTCTCTGTCACTGAGGCTGAAGTTAAATGACATGACCATACAAATGACGTGATCGTACCTCACTGCAGGCTTGAATTCTAGAGAAGCTAGGACAACAGGAGCCTGTCATTATACCCAGATAATTTTTAATTTTTTTTTTTAGGAGAGGTGGTAGAGGGAGAGGTCTCACTATGTTCCCCAGTCTGGTCTCGAACTCCTGGTTGGCTTCAAGCAATCCTCCTATCTCAGCCTCAAAGTGCTGGGATTACAGTCATGAACCACCACACCTTGCCATTTCTTTTCTTAATATTAGCAATTATCTATAGAATATTGAACCTACATAATATTATAAAGTGATACATTATCAATATTAATATATAATAGTTTATAATATATATTATACATACTATATTATTATATATTTAGTGTATGCCATATTATATATTCTCTAAAATATTTTGTATCTCATACTTTTATAAAATAATCTGATCATAATTTTTTCCGCTCCAGAATTCCACAAGTAGAAAATTTAACACTTCAGAATGGCATTCAAACCTTTCATAATATGTTCTCAACCTATCTTTCTGGTATCAAATTCTGTCATTCTCATCCATAAATGTATGTTCTAAGTTCACCTCTTCTCTTGCTATTTTCTAAGCATGGCATACATCTTTATAATTCTTTGTCTTTGCTTGTGGTTTTTCCTTGACCTAGAAGATTATTTCCCCAACTTGACCTTCTAAAAGAATATAACTGAGAAGTAAAGACACAGCAGGAATGCCTTTTTCACTCTGATCCTGTCACTTAGTTTTCTGAAAAAGAAAATAGTGTCTTTTTTTACACTAGCAATATATTTTACAACAGTTTCACAGATGAGTTTCCCTGCACGAGTGTGAGGTCTTTAGAATCTGAAATTGTAACATAAACTCCTGTGTATCTGTGAATGTGTGTGTGTGCGTGTGTGCCTAGAATGATGCAATATCCATTAAATGTTTGCTAAATTAAATATTATTAAGGAGTGGCAAATACTTAGACTATATTGCTGTTTCTTTAAATCTCAGTAACATTATAAGGTGGTATATGTTTTCTAATTACTGTGTGAAAGTTTGCCAACAATATGAGATAGACAATTTTCACCACCATGACATATCATTGTAGTTATTAAGACACAAATAACGCAGAAACATTAAATTTCACTAATTCAAAGTAAAAAAGTTATAGAACCAACAAAAATACAATATTACTCATTATTCACTCTATGCTTTTTCATACAGATATTAAACATATTCATGAATAGTCAGAACCATACAGGATGTGAAGGGAATTTATGTTATAGTAAAATAATAAATTTCAAGGGGATTATCTTTTTAAAATATACCTGGGATTTTGGGGAACTATAGGTGAATTTTGTTCTTTCTTCTTCCCCAGCCCTGATCCCTGTCCTAGTAATGCTCTGGGTTGAATTGTTTTTATTTTTTCCTGTTATCTTTCAGTGTGCTGGCACACATCATTAAGCTGCCAGGCCACTGGTTAATATATTCCAGGAGGTAATGGCATTTGTTGGTTTCTAGTATATAGCCAATGATAGTTGCATGCACTTTCAGTTGTAATAACTGCCATTTATTAACCAGAAAGTGAGAACCAGACACTTTGATAAGTGCATTACATGGATTCACTGTTTAAATCCTTGAAAAAAAATCTTTAAAAAATGGTATTCCTGTGGTATTCTTTTAACTCGTTAGGATATTGATGCTTGGAGTAGTTATATTATAGATATAACAAGGGCTCAAAACAAGTTTCTTCTGGGTTTGTCTCCAAAGCCTTGCTCTTATCACTAC
The DNA here is from genome assembly GCF_009761245.1 of Sapajus apella. NCBI lineage: Eukaryota > Metazoa > Chordata > Mammalia > Primates > Cebidae > Sapajus > Sapajus apella. The sequence continues at coordinate 12,204,219 of NW_022436996.1, forward strand.
ATCAGCCCATGGAAAAACCTGTTATTTAAAAAGAAGCCATTGCAAGCTTGTTAAATTTCTGATCTCTGGCTAAGTCTTCTATATTTACTACAATCCGGGGTGTGTTCACGAGTGGTGTGCTACTGCACACATAAATTAAGTATTGAATACTTTACACATCTGCCTAGACTGAGTCTTCCTATAGACAGTTTCTGTTGTCATACTCATCAGTTAATAATCGCCCATTTTGTTGATACTATAGAAGGCCAAACGGCAATCTCCAAGGCTGTTATTCTAGGTAGGAAGTAAGGATAAGGAGGTAGCAGACAAAGTATATAATACGCACATGAGTGTATATATAAAAATGGTATATGCACATTGTATATATACATTATATCTGAATGCATATATAAATGATTTATATCCCCAAATTTTTGGAACAGAATGATTGCTGGATAAAAGCAACTGAAAGCAGATTTTATATCCTGACATGATGGGGTAGTTGGTTGTAGACTTACCTCCTATAGTGAACAATTATAAAACTGGAAAAATATGTGAAGAAACTTGTATTACACTGCAGATAGTACAGTACTGAAAGTCTTAAGAGAAATGATATAAGCTCCATGTTTACTGCAACTTTTTTCTTGGGAGCTTTTTCTAAACAATGATGCAGAGAAATAAAGTACAAGAAAGAAAACCCATCTAATTAGATGGAGAAAACAGCATAGAATGTGGAATTGCTAAGGCAGCTAGAATTTTAGGGCAAAGTACAGGAGCAGATTTCAACATTTACTGTAAAGTTATTGTAGTATAGTATATGGCTACACTAATTAAGATGGTGTGATTATTGGCAAAAAGACACAAAAGTAGCTCAAAGGAATAAACTAGATAATCCAGAAATGGACTTAAAAATATATGACTCAGTTGAATTTTAGACAATAATATTGTAAACATTATTAATTAATTATAATTTTAGACAAGAACATCAAAAGAAATCATTGGGGAAAGTTACTTTCAATAAATGATGTTGGAAAAACTGAATAGCTGATGAAAAAGTGACATTAATTTCTAACTGGGACCAAACAAAAAAATAACTATAGAGAAATCTTTGATCTATGTATCAAAGTTATGATTCTGAAACTTATAAAAGAAAATACGAAAGGGTATTTTTTTCAAACTCTGGTGAGAAAATATTTGTTATAATTTGAAAGACACTGATATGAATTGAATTGTATCCCCCTCAACCTCCAAAATCATATGTTGAAGCCGTAATTCTCAGTGTGACCCTATTTGAAAACAGGGTAGTTGCAGATGTCATTGACCTAGAAGATTCTTTCCCCAACTTGACCTTCTAAAAGAATTATGGTGAGGTTAAATGATGATGAGGTCATCAATGTGGACCCTAATACAATATGACTGGTGTCCTTACAAGAAGAGAGAAAAGAGACATAAAGACACAGAGAAGACAGCCATCTACAAGTTAGGGAAAGAGAATTGGAACAGCTTCTTCTTTCACAACCTTCAGGAGCAACCAACCCTGCTGATACCTTGATTTTGAACTTCTAGACTCCAAATTGTAAGACAATAAATTTATTTTATTTAAACTGCCTAGCTTGAGGTACTTTGATATGGCAGCCTGAGAAAATTAATACAGGCATTAACCATAAAACCACACACATACAGACACACAAACACTGAAATGATAAATTGGACCTCATGTCAAAATTGAAAACAAATATTTACCCAGCAAAGGCATTACTGAAAGTAACAGAAAAAGAAAATGAAAATGAAAGTGAAAGCAGCAGTCTGCAAGAAAACATTTACAACGTATCAATTGCATAAAGGACTTGTGTGCAAAATAAAGAATTCTTGCAAATCATAAAAATCAAATGACTAATTTTATAAATGGGCAAAAGACCTCATCTAACATATCACATAAAAAGATGTCAGAATGCCAAATACATAAATAAGTGAATACTCAACACCACTAATCATTATGAAAATGCAAATTAAAACCACTAGAATTGCAAAAATTACACACACACACACACAATATCATTTGCTATGGAAAGTAGGAGATAGGTGTTGATCTCTCAAATTGCTTGTGTAAATTTAAAATAGTGGAATTTATTTTGAAAATGATTCGAGTTTCTCATGAAAATTCATTATATGCTATCCTATGACACAACAATGAAATTACTAGGAAGTCACCAAATGTCTGTCCAAAAAAAATCATACCACAGAAGTTATACCAGCTTTTATTCATAAAAGCCTAACCTGAAAATAACTCATTTTCCCATTCACAGGATGTTGGATAGATAAACTGTGGCATCCTTACACAATGGAGTACTACTCAGGAATCACAAGATGAATTAGTGAATATGCAAAAGCATAATTATTCTTAAAAACATTGTAAGCTGTGAAAGCATCCAGATATCAGAAGTACATATTATGTGTCTCTCCCTATGTGAAGTTCAGGGAGATTAAATAATGAAATATTTAATGAATATTAAATAATGAAGACAGCAAATTTGAGCAGTTGTTTTTCTCACAGTGGTGGAGCTATTACCAGGAAGGGAGGTTCAAAGATGCATTGAAATACATCAGAATTAACATAGAAAGATCCAAGGTTAAAATAAAATCAAATAAATAAATACAAATAATAAAATCAAATAAATAAATACAAATAATAAAGTCAAGTAAATAAATACAAATAAACAAAACAAAGGAACAAACAAAAAAATAAATTTAGCAATGATCAGGGGTTGGGTATGTGGAGTTGGAAATTTCAAATTTAATAACTTTTCTACCCGTAAGTGAGCATTTTATTCAGAAACACTTTGATTTATCATATAGCTACAAAATGACTTTTATATACTCTTAATGAGTTTAAGACATTTATCATAACCAAGAGTACCTCAAAATATTGAAATATTTACAGAACATGGTAAAGCAGACTACAGAAAACTGATACGTTTAATGGTCCTATACCTGTGTGTATATGTATATGTATATATATATATATACACACACACACATACACATGCACTTAAATTTATTTCTATATCCATATCCGTAACTTTATCTATATTCTGCTTTCATATGACTTAGAGAATCATGGGAAGAGGAAATAGCTTATCAAAAATAAAAGCTTTCTATGAATATCTTCATTATGGTACAAATTTATTTGTTTTCCTATTCTTCACACCTTACTATGAGTACAATAATCTACATAAAGTAGTTCAGTGACTATTTATGATTAATTTATATTTAGCACTGATTGTATGTGTACAGACTTAAAGATGTAGCCTACTAATCACTTCAATAATATTTATGATCAAGTGTGAATTAAAAATGAGTTAACCATATGTTAAGGAACTCCCCTTTATAGGCTGCTGAAGACAACACAATACTCTTTTTAGAAATTATCAGGGACTCCAGAATCTACTAGATGCATTAATTGTTTGGCCTTTATCTGCATATACGACTGATCAAAAGCAATATAATTAGATAAACTAGAATATACTATATATAAACTAAGGTACAACACCTGTTTCCACTGAAGTCACTTAAAAGAAAGGAATAAGAAGGTGAATTCTGCCAACTTCCTTAACTTTCTAATGACTTCCAGGTGGTTAAAAAAAAAAGCAACATGGAAACCTATCCAAAAAAACTTTGCGCTCTACCTAATTTTTCCAATTTTAGAATTCCTGTGCTTCAAAAATCAGAATTATTTTCTTCACATCTCTGTGGGGAAGGAAACTCTTGCAAAGTGTATTTTTGATGGCTTCAAAATCACCTTGACTTTACTATAATTACTCTTCAGAGTTAAATGTTCAGTACTTTTATGCCTGGAATACAATTGTGGATCATTTTTAATGAAACGACTTAGATACAACCTTCAGCTTTTCTTCTGATATTTATTCTGAAAAATCATTGGACTTTATACAATTAAACAAGATACATCATATAAAACTATGAAATATTTTCATTACTTCTATCATGTTTTCTTTTTGCTTTACTGTCTAGTAATTATAGAAACCAACTAGAAAAGAATCCAAGGTAAAAAATAAAGTCCAAATTCTTCAACTTACAGATGGGATATGAAAAAGCAACATTTTTTAGTAGAAGAAAAATTTATCCTTTAGCTATCTTGGTTCAGTTCCATACTTGTATTATTGTAACTCACTGCCTCTGATATGCCATTCTATCTCTAATTTCAAATATGCATACCCATTTCTGCATAAAATATTAATAGTTTGCCTTATATATTGTCATCATTATTTCTTTAAGGATCTGATTTTTTTTACCTCAGCATAACACAATATACCTTCATAATAAATCTGCACATGTACCCCAAACCTATATAATAAGTAGAAAAAATATATATTTTCCTGCCAAATGTATGAAACAAGAGTAAAGAAACTATTAATAGTTTCTAAAATATAGTTTAAAGTAACTTTAAACTTTATAATCTTCTCATTCTTTAGAGGAAGCCTATAACATTTGTTCTGGAATAAAGCTCTGGATTGTGTAGCTAAGTGCGTGTGTGTGAACATGAGAAAATGTTGGTTTGTGAGGGTACCATGATGCAAGAATACAAGTTATGTCAAGAATAGGAACCATATAGGCCACTTTTGAAGAGGCTGAGTTCATGTGCATGAGAAACTCAGAAATTCTCCCTATATAGAGTAATGGCCTCATTCCTGAGCATTACTTGTTACTCTCCAAAATGAAATACTATGTATAAATATAATGCAATATATGCAAGATCTACATAATAAAACTGTTGAAAGAAATGAAATAGTAAATAAATGGTGATATATTTTACATTCATTAATAGGAAGACTCAATGTAATCACAATAACAATTCTTTTTAACTTGTTCTGTAGAAGTAATGCAATCCCAACCAAATTCCCAGAAACTTAATTTGAGAATATCAACAAACTTATTCTAAAGTTATATGGAGAGGCAAAATGGCCCAGAATAGTCAAAGACCAAAATTGGAGAATTGACTGTACTCAACTTCAAAATTTCCTATTAAGCAATAGTTTTCCAGACAGTGTAGTGCTAACAAAAGAATAGCCAAATAGATCATTAGAACAGGTTAGAATCCAGAAATAATTTCACATAAATATTATTAACTGATCTTATGTGAAGGCATATACATGCATTGAAATATCATATTTTACCCCATAAACGTGTAATTATGTGTCAATTATTAATTTAAAAAATTAAAGGAGGCAATCCAATAGAGCAAACATAGTCCTTTCAACAAATGGTGCTGAAAAATCTATACATTCACAGTTAAAACCCCTTAATCTAGACAAAACTCTTACCCTCTTCACAAAAATTAATTCAAAATGAATTATATGCCTAAATGTAAAGTGCAAAACAGTGAAACTTCAAGAATATAACATGGGAAAGAGTCTAGATAATCTTGAATATGGTGATTTTTTTTTAGACACAGCTCAAAGCACAGTTAATGAAAAAATAGTATCTCTTCTATTAATGTATATTCAAATATTTTGCCAATTTCTGTATCACATTATTAATTTTTTCCTATAGAGTTGAGCTCATTATATCTTCTGGTTATTAATCCCTTATCAGATGGATAGTTTGCAAATATTTTCTCCCCTTCTCTGGGTTCTCTCTTTACTTTGTTGTTTCCTTCGCTGTACAGAAGCATTTTACCTTGATTTGATATACCATTTGTCCGTTTTGCTTTGCTTGTCTGTGTTTATGGGGTATTACTAAAGAATGTTTTTCCCAGACCAACATCCTGGAGAGTTTATTTAATGTTTTCTTGTAGTAGTTTCATAGTTTGAGGTCTTAGATTTAAAGTTTTAGTGCATTTTGATTTGACTTTTTAATATGGTGAGAGATAGTGGTGTAGTTGTATTCTTCTGCATAAGAATATCCAGTTTTCCCAGAGCCATTTATTGAAGAGACTGTTTGCTCCAGCGTATGTTCTTGGCAGCTTTGTTGAAAATGAGTACATATAGGTATGTGGGTTTATGACTTCTCTTTTCTGTTCCATTATGTAGGTGTCTATTTTTATGCCAGTATCATGGTTACTATAGCTCAGCAGTACAATTTGAAATTAAATAATGTGATTAATGCAATGGTGTTCTTTTTACTTAGGATAGCTTTGATTATTCTGGGTCTTTTGTGGCTCCATATACATTTTAGGATTGTTTTTTATGTTTATGTGGAGAATGTCATTGGTATTTTGCTAGGAAATGCATTGAATGTGTAGATTTCTTTGGGTACTATGGACATTTTACTGACATTGATTCTTCCAATCCAAGAACATGAAACATCAATTCATTACTTGATGTCCTCTTCAATTTATTATCAGTGTTCCATAGTTTTTTTATTAATTAATTATACTTCAAGTTCTAGTGTACATGTGCAGATAACGCAGGTTTGTTACATAGCTATACACGTGCCATGGTGGTGGTTTGCTGCATCCATAGCCCCGTCATCTATATTAGGAATTTTTCCTAATGCTATCCCTCCCCAATACGCCCACCACCTGCTATACTTCCCCTAGCTCCCCACCCCCCAGGCCCTGGTGTGTGATGTTCCTCTCCCTGTGTCCATGTGTTCTCACTGTTCAACACCCACTTATGAGCGAGAACATGCAGGGTTTGGTTTTCTGTTCCTGTGTCAGTTTGCTGAGAATGATGGTTTTCAGATTAATCCATGTCCCTGAAAGGACATGAACTCATCCTTTTTATGGCTGCATAGTATTCCATGATATATATGTGCCACGTTTTGTTTCTTCAGTCTTTCATTGATAGGCATTTGTGTTGGTTCCAAATCTTCGCTATTGTGAACACTGCTGCAATAAACATACTTGTGCCTGTTTCTTTATAATATAATGATTTATAATCCTTTGGGTATATATCCAATAATGGGATTGCTGGGTCAAATGGTATTTCTATTTCTAGATCCTGGAGGAATTGCCACACTGTCTTCCACAGTGGTTGAATTAACTTACACTCCCACCAACAGTGTAAAAGTGTTTCTATTTCTCCACATCATCTCCAGCATCTATTGTCTCCAGATTTTTTAATGATCACCATTCTAACTGGCATGAGATGGTATCTCAATGTGGTTTTGATTTGCATTTCTCTAATTACCAGTGATGATGGGCTTTGTTTCATTGTTTTTTGGCTGAATAAATGTCTTCTTAAAGTGTTTTTTATATCCTTTGCCCAATTTTTGATGTTTTTTTTTTTTCTTGTAAATTTGATTAAGCTCTTTGTAGATTCTGGATGTTAGCCCTTCATCAGATGGGTAGATCGCAATTTTTTTTCCCATTCTGTTGGTTGCCAGCTCACTCTAATTATTGTTTCTTTTGCTGTGCAGAAGCTCTTAAGTTTAATTAGATCCCATTTGTCTATTTTGGCTTTTATTGCCATTGCTTTCGGTGTTTTAGTCATGAAGTCCTTGCCCATGCCTTTGTTCTGAATGGTATTGCCTAGGTTTTCTTCTAGAGTTTTTATGGTGTTAGGCCTCATGTTTAAATCTTTAATCCATCTAGAGTTAATGTTTGTATAAGGTGTAAAGAAGGGATCCAGTTTTAGCTTTCTGCCTATGGCTAGCCAGTTTTCCCAACACCATTTATTAAAGAGGGAATCCTTTCCCCATTGCTTTTGTCAGATTTGTCAAATATCTAATGGTTGCAGTTGTGTGGCATACTTTCTGAGACCTGTTCTGTTCCATTTGTCTATATAACTGTTTTTATTTTTATTTTTTTTGCCAGTACCATGCTGTTTTCATTACAGAAACCTTGTAATACAGTTTCAAGTCAGGTAGGATGATGCTTCCAGCTTCATTTTTTTGTTTTGTTTTTGTTTTTGTTAGGATTGTCCTGGGTATGTGGGCTCTTTTTTGGTTCCACATGAAGTTTAAGGTGGTTTTCTCCAATTCTGTGAAGAAAGTCATTGGTAGCTTGATGGGGATAGCATTGAATCTATAAATGACAATATCACCAATATCACCATTTTCATAATATTGATTCTTCCTAACCATGAGCCTGCAATATTTTTCTATCTGTTTGTGTCTTCTCTCAAGAGAATATGCTTACTTGCCATTTGCTTGTCTGGGGGAACTATTGATGGTACCTTCTATACTGCCTTCTTGCTCAGCCTCCAATCAAGACACTGAATTACATTAAATTAAAACTTCTCTTCTGTGAAAGACAATATGAAGAGAATGGAAAAATAAGCCATAGGGTGGAAGAAAATATTTACAAAATATGTATTTGATAAATAACTGTCATTCAAAATATACAAATAACTCTTAACATTAACATGTAAATTAACTTCCAATTTATAAATTTGTCTTTGCATTAGCTGTTTTCTCTACCTGTAAACCTCTTCCCTGGGCTGCTTCCTTCTCAGCATAATAATCTGATCAAAGTTCTTCTTGGAGGCCCTTTTTTCCTGACAGTGCCAGCTCAAGTAGAGGTTGCCTTCTCTTTGCATTCCTTTCTAACAGATAGAGGGGCTGGGATGAAGCTTTCCTGTCTAGGCCAAACCTCCAAAATGAAGAAGTGTTTTAAGCAGATTTGTTGTGCCCCCAGAGTAGGGGCACCTACACTCACACTCACAGCTCTGGGCAAGAGCTACTCTCAGGCTGATCTGCCCCAGTCCCCAGGCACCAGGGTGCCCCGCAGAAGACACAGGGTAGGAACAGGCAAGCCAAGGGGTAGGGGTTAGGAGTCTTGCTTTCACAGGCTTCCCACTGTGTCAGGGTCACATGGAGGAATCTTGCTGTTTCCACAAGCTCTAGGGTGAGGAGAAAGAATTAGCCGGGAGCCAATTAAGAATCTGGTTAGAGGCAGGAGAACTTTGAATAAACCAGGCATTTAAACTAAAATGAGGCCATTGAAACCATAGAGGCTGAGATATAATATTTACAAGAGATTAAAAAGTGGCATTTTGTTTGGAAAAAAAACAGACAATACAAAAATAAATAAAAAGAAAAGCTGGCAAACAAACAGAACTGACATCATAGAAGAAGACAAGCAGATGGCAAGTAAGCATATGAAAAGATGTTTAGCATTATATGCTATTAGGAAACTGCAAATTAAAGCGACACCTAGATACCACTACACATGTATTAGATTGGCCAAATTTCCCAACACTTTCCCCATCAGATACTGAAGAGGATTTCGAGCAACAAGATTTCTCACTCGTTGCTGATGGCAATGCAAAATAATGCAGTTACTTGGCAGACATTTGGCAGTTTCTTACAAAGTTAAACATATGCTTACCATATGATTGAGCAGTTGTGTTTCTTGTATTTACTCAAATAAATCGAAAACATATATTGACACAAAAATCTGCACACAGATATTTACAGTAGCTTTATTCATTATTGCCCAAACTTGGAAACAACCAAGATGTCCTTCAATACATGAGTGAATAAATAACCTGTGGTACCTCCAGAAAATGGAATATTATTTAGCCCTAAAAAGAAATGTGTTATCAAGCCATAAAAAGATGAGACTTGTTAGTCTCAGCTACTTGGGAGGCTGAGACATGAGAATTGCTTGAACCGTGGAGGTAGGGATTGCAGTGAACTGAGGTCACACCTCTGTACTCCATGCACTGCGGCCTGGGTGATAGAGCAAGACTCTGTCTTAAAACAACAACAACAATAACAACAAAAACCCATAGGCTAAGGACCTGTAGTTCTGGGCTGTCTCCCTCACCTGTGGACAAGGGTCACTTATGGGCTGCCTTGACTAAGAAAAGAAATTTGCTTTTATAAAGACTAAAGGAAAACCAGTCATGGTGGATCACACCTGTAATCCCAGCACTTTGGGAGGCCGAGGAGGTGGTTCACCTGAGGTCGGGAGTTCAAGACCAGCCTAACCAACATGGATAAACCCCATACACAGACACACAGACACACAGACACACACACAGACACACACACACACACACACACACACACACATATAGTAGAGAAGGCGTTTATATATATATATGTATATATATATATATATATATATACACACACACATATATATACACAAAATTAGCTAGGCATGTTGGCCAATGCCTGTAATCCCAGCTACTCGGGAGACTGAGGGAGGAGAATTGCTTGAACCTGAGAGGCAGAGGTTGCAGTGAGCTGAGATCCCATCACTGCACTGCAGCCTGGGCAACAAGAGTGAAACTTTGTCTCAAAAATTAAATAAATAAATAAAAATAACGGCAGTGAACCACATCCCCTTCTATTAAACTTAATGTGATGTGACTCTTTTGCACCTCTTATCTGCTACCTAATAGTAAACCAAAGTGAAGGCAGTTTGTCTTTCTCTCCAGTCTTAAATCTGAAAGAGCCTGGGACTGATCTGTCATAACTGAAGAATATTTAGTTTTAGGACTTGCAAATCACCACTTTAGTGACTTCCTCAGTTTTGATCATTAAAAGCCTCATACTGCCTCTTAGATTATCCAAAATGTCTATTTTGGTTTTCTGGTTAGGTTTGCCCTCACTGAATAGCAATCCATATCTGCACACTTTTGATTCCTTTCATTTGCATTAAAATGGGCCTGCCTCATGTCTCAAATCCCTTATGGTCTCTCTGTGTGCTGTCAGTCACAGTGAAAAAGCTAATTTGTGTTAAGTTTTTAATGGTCCATTTTACTTCCCTCCTGAGAAATCATATTTATCTATACTACCAACCTCAAGTAAATGATAAACTTGAAGGAATTACAATAGCATTGGAAGCTAAAGACTCATGAAAGCATTTTACAAAATGAATCCCATTTATTTACCCTCCTAAGTCTGTCAAAATAGTAGAGAGAAGAGACATTTACAAGAAGAGTTTCAGGAGAAAATAGTTGATATGATTGTGTCTGGTAGGTCACTAAAGATAATAATTGTTCAGAGAATTCACATTGCAATCTGGTTTTTGTCTATTCCAGAATCTCAGAATCAGTCTCAACATACACAATGAAATTCTGCCAATTCAACACCTAAAGCATGATTCTTCAAGTCTTTGTGTCTTTTCAAATAGGCCATTCCATCTGCATGGTATGTCCTTTCTGTTGTCATGAACTGAAATTCCATTCATTCTTTAAAACCCAGTTAAAATGTTACCTTCTCTTTATGATGTCCCTTGATGTTTCCAGGAAAACAGATTTTCTGCCTTGTTTTTGCTATCATTTGGTTTACATTGTTTATAAAGCAGTTATTATATTGTATTATAATAACCTTTTTTTGACCACACCAAAAATATTTGCTAGGCGAAGCATATCATATTCAACTTAGTAATCTTTTGTAGGGCTTAACAGTGTACCTAAACTATAGTATAGAGAAGCAAATAGATAAATAAATTAATTAATGAATATAGGACCTTTCAGGAAAGTAAGCTTATGAGGAAAAACAGGCAGCATCTTTCAGCAGGTACAATAATCAACATTTCTTAAGAAGAAGATTCTATTTCTACTATAGGAATCTTATAAATATCAGCATTAAAAAAGTGTATAAACTGTGAAATTGAGTTAAAAATTGTAGTGAGCCTAATTTTTCAACAGAATCTTATGATTTAATGCTGGCTTTGTCTCTCACACAAAATCAAAGGTGCCCTGCCTGCAATTTTTGACAAAAGAGAATGGCTATTTTTAGCCCGGCGTTGTGGCGGGCACCTGTAGTCCCAGCTACTTGGAGGCTGAGGCAGGGGAATCCTTTGAACCAGGGAGGTGGAGGTTGCAGTGAGCCGAGATCGTGCCACAGTGCTCCAGACTGAGCAACAGAGCAAAACCCTGTCCAAAAAAAAAAAAAAAAAAAAAGAGAGAGAATGGCTATTTTACAATACACAAGACATTATTTGTTAACTATAGTCACCATGCTTTGCAATAGGACACCAGAAGAAAGAATTTTGAATGTTCTCATTATAAAACAATGATACACATATGAGGTGATGAATATGATAATTAACATGGTTTGATTATTATACAAGGTATACCTATATCTAAATATCATATTGTACTACCTAAATATGTACAATTATTATGGGTCAATTAAAATGTAAAAATTAGAATGTCAATTTCACTACACATATTTTTATCAGAGTAAACAAATAAGAGGAGTGTGTAGGCCTAGTTGCAATTAATCTATGTCTTAGTTATATGCACTAATTTGGAGGATTTTTGCTCCAAAGAAACTTGAACACAAAAATTTAATAAACACTTATATTTGTCAATTACCAACTTCTGTGGTAACTTCATGATATATTTCCTATGCCAATAATATTAATCTGTCTTTTTCATGAGTTTATCATTTGCTTTTGATCAAAGAATGCAAGCATTCTTTCTTTATTCTGTGAACATCTCATTATTATTATTTTAGTTACCTTAAGAAATATAAAGTATTTAATTGAAACTAGGGAGCAATCATTATGCACATGTAGATATAAAACAAGATTGTATTAGAACCTGATAGTAATTTTAAAGAGAAGAAATTATCAGTTATAAAATTTAGATTTAAAAAAATATTTAATTTGAAATTTTAGCCTTAAATTAATATTATTGATGAAAGTATGTATGTCTTACTGGGCATCAACAAGATTAAAAAATAAAACTGGACATATATGTAATTATTATTATTGTACTATCTTATTGTATAATCTTACATCACATTAACAAATATGTAGAGATATCTACATTGTCAGAGGTTAAAGACTGTTAATTCCAAGAGGAATTGTAGTTTATAAGGATTAAAATCAGCCTGAAGGTATACAGCACTCTAAAATACTGTTTTAACATCAACACAAGATACCTGAATAGAATCACTATGGCAAAATAGCTGTAATTTGTTTTCTATTTTGAAAGTGATCCTTTAAATTATTTTCCTCTGTTAGCCTAATTTAGCATAGCAAGTAAGGACCTAAATTTATAATAATTTTGAATTTGGCTTTTAAAAATACATTAAATACTTTGCTGTACATTGAATTGAATATTTCAGGCCCCCATTATACTTAGAAATACAAATAAATATATGTAGGAAACATACTCAGCATCCAAATCAGTAGTCAGCTGTTTAATTTTCTCTGAATATAATTTCTCAACCAAAGGACCCAGATATCTCCCTAATTAGGCAGTTTATCTGCAGAATATTAAAGCTTTTAAAATTGTGGTCATCCACAGGAATGATATTTTTGATGATCACACAGAATTCCAGGAATTTTTCTTCTTCTGCCCCTTCTTTCCCATGAGTAAACATGGCTGTGGTTATTAAAATATTGAAAAACACACTCTAATCACTATTCCTCTTGATCTAAGGAATTAAGCAATGCTTGCCTTGCAATAAAATCAGCTGTTAGGAGGTTACAGTGCAAGAATTATCTTTCTAGAGTCTCTGTCAGTGGCAAGAAAAATAAAATAATAGTGTCTGCCATTTCAGTTTGCCAAACAGAGGAGATATTTTCTATTATTTTCCTATTTTCTGGAAAATAGAAAATAGAAATTAAGAATGTATGTATGTTCTGGACACATGCAAAGTATTATTACTTTCCTAGGATCTGAAAATGTAGATATATTTGATATGAAGTGCTGAAGCAACTCCAACCTTTTAAACACCTGCAGCTAAGGATTGTATTATTTGCTTAACGGTGTTAAAGAAGTATTATTGTACCTATTTTTTTGTCCAGTAGTAAAGGATAAAAATTAAAAAACTCCTTTCACCATGATGCTAATCAGAAATAACTCTGTCAGCACACGGTATTAGAATGTTTTACTTATAAAAAATTGAAGCGTTACCCCTCAGATTAAGAATGACAGGTATAACCATAGCATGGTTATGTTTGAGAAACTTTTTTTGAGTTAAAAATATAGAATTCAGGGAAGACAGAACATAGTATATATATTCCCTTGTCTTCCAGCTAAATGTCCCTGAACATTTTATATATAAAATAAATATTAGTAAACCCTGTAGGGTGGAGAGAAGGCAGCCTATTTTGGGACTTCAGGAGCCAAAAATCTACATGTTAGTCAGTTCCCTGGGTTTTAATTTCCCTCATATGTTCCACATTTGAAGTAGAAGAGGTTAACAACCCAGAAAAACCAACATGGGCAAGCAAAAATCAAGAAATAAATAAACACCACCTCAAAAGCCCACTTTTTCTAGACAAAGACCCAGGAAAAGGGTAACTCAGCAATAGAGAAAAATTTTAGACAACAACCACTCTACACTAAAACAAACAGCACAAAAAAAATCTATATCCTAACCACAATCATGGCAGTAAGGACCAAATAGGGAGGCTAGACTTCCATTTTTACCAAGCTGTAATAAAACACCCCAACTCTATTGCTCCTTGGGATGGTGTCCTATCCCATCTCGCTAGATAGTTGTGTAGTGAGTTGGGACATTTTTTCTAACTTGCAGTAGTAGTTTTTCCTTCTCTAAACACGTTTTTAGTGCAATTGAACATATACCAAGATAGACCACATCCTGGAACATACACCAAACATCAAAAAATTTAAAATAGTTTTTTGAAGAACCCCCTCAGAATACTTTTTATAGTGTTTGTACTAATTTACATTTCCACCAAGAGTGTACAAGGGTTCCCTTCAATTAATACAGACTGTATTTGCTGAAAACAGTGGAATCCAACTAGGAATCAATAAGGGAAATATAACATTAAAGTCTTCAAGCAGAAACTAAAAAATATACTTCTAAATAATTTATGTGTCAAAGAAGAAATCTCAAGGGAAGATCGAAAATACATTGACCTGAAGGAATACAAAAATGCAACTTCTCAATACTTTGAAAATGCAGCTAAAGAAGTGTCAAGAGGAAAATTTATAGCACTAAATGCTTACATAAAAAAGAAAAAGTTTTATATCAACACACTAAATTCATACCTCAAAAACCTAGAAAAGGAATAGTAAAGCAAACCCAAAATAAACACAAAGAAATAAAGATAAAATGAAACATCAATGAAATAAAGGGAAAATTAGTATAGAAAATCAATGAGGTGATTAATGAAGAAAAATATTCGGGAGAAGATATCACTACAGACCTCTGGCCCAGATTGTCAGACTGGATAATTCTATTAAAAATTTTAAAAGGAATTAGCACCCAACCTGAACAATCTCTTCCAGAAAGTAGAAGAGTGAACATTATCAAATTATTTTAAGAAGCTAGTATTACCCAGATATGAAAATCAGAGGAAAGAATACTGACAAACAAAACTGCAGAATAATATTCTTCATAAACACATGTAGACATTTATAACAAAATTCTAACAAATAGAATTCATCAACATATAGAAACAAATTTAATCACCGTGACCAATAAGATTTCATTTCAGGTAGATAAAGGTGAGTTGATACTGAAAAACCATTCAATTTTGTGATTCTTTTAATTTATTATGAAAAAACATTTTACGAAATTTCATACTCATCATGAAAAAAGCTCATATTCATGATAAAAAGGTTGAAATCTTTACCCCTAAGATTGAATAGCATGAAGCAAGAATATCCACTCCCATCATTCTTGTTCAATATAATGCTGAAAGTTCTACCCAGTGAAAATACGCAAGACTAGGAAATAAAAGATACACAGGTTTGGAAAAGAAAAAATAATATTCTCCTTATTTTTGGGTAACATGATTATTTATGTCAAAAACCCAAAGAAAAAGAAATCCTAAGATTAATAAGTGCATTCATCAACGTAACAAATGCAAGACAAACCTATAAAATGAATTTTATTTCTATATAATACCATTTAATGCAAAAATTAAAAAATATGCTTTACAGTTACTTAAAAAGATGAAATGTTCTGGTATCAACCTATCAAAACATGTATAAGACTTGTATGTTAAATACTACAAAATAGTAATAAAATAACTCAAAGAAGCCCTAAATAAAAAAAAGGAAGATAAACTGTGTTCATGGATATGAAGACACAGCATTGTAAATATGTGAATATCCCCAAATTGACATGCAGTTTTAATACAATTCCTATAAAAATTCCAACAAGTATTTTTGTGGATATTGACAAGATATCTGAAATTGACTTATTTAGAAATGCAAAAGAATATGATAATTTTCAAAACTTTGAAAAGGTAAAGTTGGAAGAAGAGGCCTACCCAATTTTAGAGTTGTTTTATACTGCATGTAATCAACATTGTATGGTATTGAAGGAAGACTAGATGCACAGATTAAGGGAACCAAATAGCAAAACCCAAAATAGACCCGTACAAATATAAGAGATTTCTGGCAAAGGGGCAAAAGCAATTTAATGAAAAAAAAAGTTTTTCTTCAACAAATGGTGCTGGAGCCATTGGGTACCCAATGAGGGAAGAAAAATCTCAATGTAAGTCTTACACCTTATATAAGAGTTAACTCAAAATGGATCACAACTTAAATGTAAAATTACAAAAAGTTTAGGCAAACTATCTCAGGAGGAACTTAGCAGAATCTAGGGCAAGGCAAGAGTTTTTAGATATAACATCAAAAGCAGAGTTTATAAATTGAAAGTAGGATAAATTATGTTTCATCAGATTAAAAACTTTTTCTCTGTGAAGCACTCTCCTATTAAAAAGAATGAAAAGAGAAGCTACAGACTGACAGAACATATTTGCAAACCACGTATCTGAGAAAGGACAGAATATATAAAGAATTCTCAAAACTCAACAGGATAAAATAAACCATTTAGAAAAAAGGCACAGTAAATGAAATAATATTTTGTCAAAGAGGACATACACATAACACATAAATGCATAAATAGCTGTTTAACAACTGTAGTCAAATATTAATTAAAACCTCAATGAGATATCACTATACACTTATCAGAATGTCAAAGATGAAAATTAATAATAACAAATACCAATAAAACTGTAGAAAAACTAGATCATTTGTTTAATACCAGTAGCAATTTGAAATACTATATCCACTCTGGAAAACAGTTTGGCATTGCCTTAATATTAAACATGTCACTACAGTGTGACCCAGCAAATGCATTAGTGGGCATTTATCCCAGAAAAATGCAGTTTGGTCATACAAAAATTTGTACATGAGTATTCATGGCATCTTAATTCATAATAGATAAGAACTGGAAACAATGCAGGTGCCCCTAATAAATGGTTAAGCACTTTGGGAGGTCGAGGAGGGCGGATCACGAGGTCAAGAGATCGAGACCATCCTGGCCAACATGGTGAAACCCCATCTCTACTAAAAATACAAAAATTTACTGGGCATGGTGGCACATGCCTGTAGTCTCAGCTACTTAGGAGGCTGAGGCAGGAGAATTGTTTGAACTCGGGAGGCAGAGGTTGCAGTGAGCCTAGATCGCGCCCCTGTACTCCAGCCTGGTGCCTGGCGACAGAGTGAGACTCTGTCTCAAAAAATAAAAAAATAAATGGTTAAGCAAACAGGGTTATATTTATTCCATGGAATAATACTTAACAATAAAATAAGTATAAAGTTTTGATATGTACAACAACTTGAATGTCTCTTCAGAACATTATGCTAAACATAAAAAGTCAATCACCAAAGGTTACATACTGCAAGACTGCATTTTGCATAATATTATAATATAACAATATTTTTAAAAAGCAGAACAGCTTTTCGGACCATGGTTGTCAGAGGTTAAGGAGGTGACAAAAGTGGACATCACTACAAAGGGGCAGCACGAGGAATCTGTGTGGTGTTGGAAATATTCTGTATCTTGATATCATGAGTGTATCAATGTCAATACCCTGATTGTGATATTGTACTATGGTTTTGCAAGATGTCAGGAATGGCAAAAGCTAGATAAGGACTAGACGTGGTCTCTGCATTATTTCCTGCAACTGAATGTGAACCTATTATATAATTACTTTAAAACAAAAAAATTTAATTGAAAAATATGTAAGGCAATAAAGAATATGCAGGAGTGGTATCTGGAGTAAGCAAATATGGCACTCCTTTGCAATGTAAAGTAAAACATACAGTATTATGATATAGTAAATACAATGATAGATAATGACTGCATTAGGGTATTTATTTATTTATTTATTTAAGTTAGGGTCTTCTCACTCTTGTCCAGACTGGAATGCAGTGACACCATAACGGCTCACTAACGACTCAACCTCTTTGGCTCAAGATATCCTCTTCCCTCAGACTTCTGAGTACCCGGCACTACAGGTGTGGGCCACAACATCTGGCTAATTTTTAGATGTTTACACTTTGTTTTTTAGAAATGAGGTATTGCTATGTTCCTCGGGCTGGTCTCTAACTCCTGGGCTCAGGTGATCCTCCTGCCTTGGCCTCTCAAAGTGTTGGGCTTACAGGGACATGAGCCACCATGCCCAAACAGGGTTTTAATTTAAAATGAAGGCTTAGGTTAGGAGCACTATACATGGTCTTCCAATTGACTACTAAAATTTCTCTAAAGAAATCTGGAAAAAAAGATACACATTAACACTGAAAATTAAGACTTATTAGAGTGGGAAAAATTTCCACACATGACAAGGTGAATGGAAATGGAATCACAAACTGAATCAGTATTTCTGTTATACTGACATACAGAAAATTACAGGAATAGATCTGGACTAGGTATGCCATATATTTTATGATGGCACAACTTAAAAACAAATGAAGCCTAGAATATGTAATATTATACCAATCACAGAAAGAGTTTTCTAACAGAGACAGCAGCAAATTGATCAATTTGAACCTCTATACAAAATAATTAGGACAAATTTAATCTTCTATAACTGTGGGGAATATAAATGATTCCAAAATTCTCCAGAAGATGAATTAAAATTTTTGTGAAATTTAAAAGAGCAAGTAATCGGGTTTCAGACTATTCATTAATTGTATTTAATGGTATTCTTTTTTCACCTCTGTGTTAACTTTATTTAGGAAATTCATTTATATATATATATATATATATATATATATATATTTTAAGATGGTGATCCACCTACCTCAGCCTCCCAAAGTGCTGAAATTACAGGCATGAGCCGCCGTGCCCGGCTAAGAAATTCATTTATATTTTTATATCAGAAATATGACCTTTAATAATTATAAATTGATTTAGATAAGCATGTCTTAACAAACATTTTGAAACAGATTATACCTTGTATTAATTGTGGAAAGAGATAATTTAGAGAAAATAGAATTAACATATTAATATATTTCAGAAAGATGAAGCAAGATGATGAAAGTTACAAAGAAAATTTATGTAGTGCTCCAAAATGTGGCAGTGGCTGTTTTTACAGTTTTAGTTTGTAAATGTTCCCAGATGAGCACTGTTTTCTTTATCATTCTCCGGTTTATCATACTTGCTATGAGCTCCAGTCAAAATGAGTATAGGAAACAAGAAAGGAATAAATGAGAACTGTTGCTTTGGGGGTATGACAATTTAAGGGGATGAATTTAAATGATATATCAGAAGAGCTTTATTTGGAGAGAAATTTTATACTTTGTATATTCTAAAGTTAATTTTTCTTCTTTCTTTCTTCTTAAAACAATTTTCCACAATGTTTCAGTTTTGCAAATGGGTTCCATCTAAGTAATCTATGAAGTGACAATAATGTGATTAATCTATGAAGTGTTGGGGGAAATATAGCATAAATGCACAAAGCAAAATATGCCATTTGAAGCCTTAAGGATTTTAAGATTACCTCATTTATGTGTATATGATGTCTAAAAGCCTCACTTAAGTAAAGACAGAAGTTTAGTAAAGGTATGTCACAGTGTTTTATTATCTAACTCATGAGAATAACAAACATGAGATCCTTATTTCAAGACAATTTGTATACACTTCTCAGAAGCTTGAATATAGAAACTAACTAGATATATAGTTTCTATGTACATTAGCATATTGATTTCTAGATGCCTTTTTTATTTTCCAAATTAACACTACCTGTAAGAGTCATTAATCTAATCATCACTTTATGTTTCAGTTCATTTTAAATGCTGTGGAACTACACTTGGCAAGGCATTGATCCGTATATATCTTATTAGAAATATCCTTAAAATGCAGCGTATTGCCATTCATCATTAAATTCACTTATGAAGCACCCTTGGCATTTCTTTTAATGCTACAGTGCTCAGTTCCAAGCTGATCCTTGGACTAGATTTTTGGTTGATTTGAGCACAATCTGATAAAATCAAATGTTTAGTCTTATTAACTCTGTTTCATAATCACAGGTTTCAATTCTCTCACTAGCTAACAAAACAATGTAGACTTATAAGCTTCTGGAGGAAAATTAAAAAGGAGTTTAAGGCAACCATAACCTCTGGAAATGAATATTTAATAATGTTATCCAATAAATTAATTCATTTTTTTAAATAAAAATCTAGTTCTAACAATTTATTTACCATAAGCAGTATAGTGCAGCTATTAGGAACACCTATCTGTGAGTTAGACTGCCTTGGTTTAAATCTTGACTTTGCCATGTATTAAATATTTGCCTTTGGGAAACTTAAGTAACCTCTCCTTTACATATCAATTTTCTTGTGTATAGAATTGATATAATCTAACACCTATTGCATGAGAATTATATAAGGATAAGATGAATTAATACATATAAAGCCCTTAAAACTGACTACCACATAGCACTAGATACATATTATTATTATTATTGATTTTAGTATCAAGGAGCAGGATAATGCCTTAATCGTATGCTTAAATATCAGAATTGTTTCTTGCCTTATTTTTTTTTACCTTATTTTAAGTTCAGGAGTACAAATGTAGGCTTGCTACATAAATAAACTGTGTCATGGAGGTTTGCTGTGCAGATTATTTCCTCATCCAGATATTAAGTCTAGTACTCATTATTTATTTTTCCTGATCCTCTCCTTCTTCCTAGCTTCCACCCTTCAAAAGGCCTTAGTGTGTGTTCTTCCCCTCTATGTGTCCATGTGTTCTCATGATTTAGCTCCCACTTAGAAGTGAGAATATGTGGTATTGATTTTCTCTTCCTGTGTTAGTTTGCTGAGGATAATGCCCTCCAGTTGCATCCATGTTCATGCAAAGGACATGATCTCTTTTTTTATGGCTGTATAGTATTCCATGGTGTATATGTACCATATTTTATTTATTTACAGTATTATCGATGGTCATTTACCTTGATTCCATGTCTTTGCTATTGTGAATAGTGCTGTAATGAACATACACATGCATGCATCTTTAAAATAAAATGATTTATATTCTTTTGGGTTTATAACCAAGTAATGAGATCGCTGGGTCAAATGGCATTTCTGTCTTTAGGTCTTTGCAGATTCACCACATTGTCTTCCACAATGGCTGAACTGATTTTTGATTTTTGGCCAGATTTTCTCACTGTATTGTTCAAATTTTTGTATACTTACTGAAGTGTTGGTATGTTTATTCTGTCAGTCACAGAGAAGTATGTGAACATTTTACATTGTAATTGTGAATCTTTCTAACTATCTGTGAAGTTGGTAATTTTATATATTTTGAGACTGTGCATACACATCTTAAATTAGTGTATCTTTTTGAACAATTCACTGTCATAAAATAGATTTCTTCCTTTCTAGAAAGGCTATTTGCCTTAAAGTTCATTATTGTCTTATATTTATATGGCTCTTCTCAATTTTGGTTATGCTTGCATGACTATCTTTCATCAGTCTTTCAACTTCAGTTTTGTTTTAGCTGTGTCTCTTGTAAACATTATATAATTGAGTTTTGCTTTTTAAACCAGTCTTTATCTTTTACCTGGATGTTTATTTGGGTTTTTAATTGACACATAATAATATACATAGTTATAAATTTCCTAGGGATGTTTTGATATATGCATACAGTGTTCAGAAATCGAATTAGAGTAATTGAGGTATCCATCACCTCAAACATTTATTTGTGCTGAGAACATTTTAAATCTTCTCTTCTAGTTATTTTGAAACATAAACTAAGTTATCAATAACTATAGTAACCTTACTGTGCTATTGAACAGGAGAATGTATTCTATTTAGGTGTTTGCATCCAGAATCAACTTCTCTTTATCCCTCCTTTACTCATATTCTTCTCAGCCTCCGCAACCACTGTTCTACACTTCACTTCCATATCATTAACTTCTAAGCTTTCCTATGTGATGTAGAACACGTGAAATTTTTAGTTCTGTGTCTGGCTTAATTTACTGAACACAATGTCCTTTGGGTCAACTATATTGCTGCAAACAAATGTACTTCATTATTTTCTATGACTGAATAGTATTCCATTCCGTACATGTGCCACAACTTTTGTCATTTATTCACTCATTGATGGATACTTAGGTTGATTCCATATCTTGGCTATTGTGGGTAGTGCTGCAATAAACATGGGAGTGCAGAGAGCTTGATATACTGATTTCTTTCTTTTTTTGGGGGTGGGGAGGTATATACCCACTAGTAGAATTGCTGGATCATATGATAATTCTATTTTAGTTTTTTGAGAAACATCTATATTATTTTCATTAATGCATGTACTCATTTATATTTATACCAACAATTATAAAAGTTCTTTCTCCATGTCCTTAATAATTCTGCTATTTTTTTCTTTAAAAATTTTAATCGATACCTAATTAATTGATATATAATATGTATTTATGAAAAATGTAATATTGTGTTACATGAATGGAATGTGTAGTGATCAAGTTAAAGTATTTAGGGTATCCAAATATTTATTATTTGTTTTAGGAACATTTCAAATCTTCTATCTCTTTTGAAATATTCAGTACATTATTGTTAACAGTAGTCACTCTACTTTGCTATCAAATATTTGCAATTATTTCTTCTATTTAACTGTATCCTTGTATTTATTAGCCAACCCTTCTTTATCCAGATGAACCCTACTCTTCCAAGCCTCTGGCATCTATAATTCTTCTCTCTAACTCCATAAGATCAACTTTTAACTCTCCCATATATGAGTAAGAACATGTGATATATATCTTTCTGAGCTTGGCTTATTTCACTTAAAATAATGACCTTCAGTTCCATCCACATTGCTTCAAATGATATGACTTCATTCTTATGTCTGAATCGTATTCCACTGTGTATATATACCATGTTTTCTTTGTCCATTTATCTGTTTATGGACACTTATGTTGATTCCATAACTTTGATGTTGTGAAGTGCTGCAATCATTGTGAGGTGCAGATATCTTGTTGACATACTGATTTCTTTTCCTTTGGATAAATGCCCAGTAGTGAGATTGCTGGATTGAATGGTCGTTCTATCTTTAGATTTTCAGAAATATCTATACGGCTTTCCATAGTGGCTGCATTAATTTACTCCTCACAAACAGTAATAAGATCTTTCCTTTCTCCACAACCTTGCCAATATTATTTCTTACTTTTTAATAATATCAGTTGTCACTGGGGTAACAATATGTCTCATTATGTTTTTAAATTGCATTTCTCTGATAATTGGTAATGTTGAGCAATGTCTTTATATGGGTACTGGCCATTTTTTATGTCTCTTTTTGAGAAATAACTATTTATGTTCTTTGCCTACTTTTAAATGGGATTATTTGTTTGCTTGCTTGTTTGTTTACACTTGAATTGTTTAAGTTCCTTGTATATTCTAGATATTAGCCCTTTCTTAGGTGAAATATTTTTTCACATTGAACAAGTTGTCTCTTTACTTTGTTGATTCTTACCTTTACCATGCAGAAGATTTTTACTTTAACATAGGCTTATTTGTTCATTTTTGTTGCCTGTGCTTTTGAAGTCTTAACCATAAAATTTTTGCCTAGACCCGCCATCCTGAAGCATTTTCTCTATGTTTTCCTTCAGTAGTTTTATAAATGCATGTCTTATGTTTAAGTATTTAATCCATTTTGAGTTGATTTTTTAATATGTTGAGAGATAGGGATCCATTTTCATTTTTCTGCATACAGATATCTAATTTTTCTAGCATCATTACCTTTGCCAATGTATGTTTTTGAGGCCTTTGTCAAAATCATTTCAATGTAAATATGTAAATTTATTTCTTGCTCTATATTCTGTTCCATTGGACTATGTGTTTTTTGTTTGTTTGTTTGTTTGTTTGTTTGTTTGTTTTTTTGTTTGTTTTTTTTTAATTGTGACAGAGTCTAGCTCTGTCACCCAGGCTGGAGCACAATAGCATGATCTCGGCTCACTGCAACCTCCACTTCCTGGATTCAAGCAATTCTCCTGCCTCAGCCTCCCAAGTAGCTGGGATTACAGGTGCCTGCCCCCTCTCCCAGCTAATTTTTTGTATGTTTAGTAGAGACGGAGTTTCACCATGTTATCCAGGCTGGTCTCAAACTCCTGACCTGAGGTGATCCACCCGCCTCAGCCTTCCAAAGTGCTGGGAACACAGGCATGAGCCACCACACCCAGCTGTGTCTGCTTTTATACTGTATCATGCTGTTTTGGTTAGTATAGCTTTGTAATATATTTTAAAGCTAGATAGTATAATGCCTCCAACCCCTTCAGTATTACTTTTACCATCCAGTGCTCTATTTTGGTTTCATAAAAATTTTCCCATTGATTTTTTTTCTATTTTTGTGAAAAAAAAAATGACATTGTTATTTTGAGAAAGATTGCCCTGAATCTATAGATTGGTTTATATCATATGGCCATGTTAACAATATTAATTTTTTAAATCCAAGTTCATGGAATGTCTTTCCATTTCTTTTTGTTCTGTTAAATTTCTTTCATCTTTTTTTTTTTTTTGTAGTTTTCCTTGTAGAGGTGTTTCATCTTCTTAGTTAAATGTATTTGTAGGTGGGCTTTTTGTAGTTATGATACTTGGGATTGCCTTCTTGATTTCTTTCTCAGCTAGTTCAATATTGGTATGTAAAAACATTACAAATTTTTGTGTGTTGATTTTGTATGCTGCAAATTCACTAAAACTGTTTATTACATATAATTAGTTTTGGTGGAGTTTTTAGGTTTTCTAAGTATAGGATCATGCCACCTGCAAAGAGGGCAATGTGCTTTTTCTTTTCCAACTAGAATGCCTTTTATGTTTTTCTCTTGCCTGACTGCTCTGACTAGAGCTTACAGCTCTATGTTGAATAGGAATAGTGAAAGTAGGAATCAATTGTCTTATTACAGTTCTTACATGAAAGACTTTTAGCCATTTTCCATTCAATATGATGCTAGCTGTATGTTTGTCATATTTTGCCTTTACTTTCTTTTATTTTTAATTGTACTTTAGGTTCTGGGGTACATGTGAGATCATGCCAGATTGTTGCATAGGTATGGCAAGGTGGTTTGCTGCTTCCATGCCCCTGTCACTTATATCTGGCATTTCTCCCCATGTCATCTCTCCACCCTCACTGCTTCCATCCCTTGGCCCACCCCAACAGACCCCAGTGTGTGACGTTCCCATCCCCATGTCCATGTGTTCTCATTGTTCAACACCCGCATGTAAGTGAGAACATGCAGTGTTTGATTTTCTCTTCTTCTGTCAGTTTGCTGAGAATGATGAGATCCAGATTCATCCATGTCCTACAAAGGACATGAACTCATCTTTTTATGGTTGCGCATAGTATTCCATAGTGTATATATGCCACATTTTCCTTGTCCAGCCTATCATCTATGGGCATTCAGGTTGGTTCCAGGTCTTTGCTATTGTTAACAGTGCTGCAGTGAACATATGTGTGCATGTGTCTTCATAATAGAATGATTTATAATCCTTTGGGTATATACCCAGTAATGGGATTGCTGGGTCAAATGGAATTTCTATTTCTAGGTCCTTGAAGAAATGCCACACTGTCTTACACAATGGTTGAACTAATTTACACTCCCACCAACAGTGTAAAAGTGTTCCTATTTCTCCACATCCTCTCCAGCATCTGTTGTCTCCAGATTTTTTAATGATCACCATTCTAACTGGCATGAGATGGTATCACAATGTGGTTTTGATTTGCATTTCTCTAATGACCAGTGATGATGAGCATTTTTTCATATGTTTGTTGGCCTCATATATGTCTTCTTTTGAAAAATGTCTGTTCATATCCTTCACCCACTTTTGAATGGGTTTGTTTGTTTTTTTCTTGTAAATCTGTTTTAGTTCTTTGTAGATTCTGGATATTAGCCCTTTGTCAGATGGGTAGATTGCAAAAATTGTTTCCCATTCTCTTCATTGCTGTTTCACTCTAATGATTGTTTCTTTTGCTGTACATAAGCTCTGGAGTTTAATTAGGTCACATTTGTCTATTTTGACTTTTGCTGCCATTGCCTTTCGTGTTTTAGTCATGAAGTCCTTGCATATGCCTATGTCCTGAATGGTTTTGCCTAGGTTTTCTTCTAGGGTTTTTATGGTGTTAGATCTTATGTTTAATTCTTTAATCCATCTGGTGTTAATTTTAGTGAAAGGTTTCAGGAAGGGGACCAGTTTCTGCTTTCTGCACACTGCTACCCTGTTTTCTCAAAACCATTTATTAAACAGGGAATCATTTCCCCATTTCTTGTTTTTGTCAGGTTTGTCAAAATCAGATGGTTGTAGATGTGTGGCATTGCCTCTGAGGCCTCTGTTCTGCTCCATTGGTCTATAGCTCTCTTTTGGTACTAGTACCATGCTGTTTGGATTACTGTAGCCTTGTAGTATAGTTTGAAGTCAGGTAGCGTAATGCCTCCAGCTTTGTTCTTTTTGCTTAGGATTGTCTTGGCTATGTGGGCTCACTTTTGGTTCCGTATGAAGTTTAAGGTGTTTTTTTTTACAGTTCTTTGAAGAAGGTTAATGGTAACTTGATGGGGAGAGTGTTGAATCTATAAATTACTTTGGGCAGTATGGCCATTTTCACAATACTGATTCTTCCTAACCATGAGCATGGAATGTTTTTTCATATGTTTGTGTCCTTTCCTATTTCCTTGAGCAGTGGCTTGTAGTTCTTCTTGAAGTGGTCCTTCATGTCCTTTGTTAGTTGTATTTTATTCTCTTTGTAGCAATTGTGAATGGGAGTTTGCTCTTGATTTGGCTCTCTGTTAGTCTGTTATTGATGTATAGAAATGCTTGTGATTTCTGCACATTGATTTTGTATCCTGAGACTTTGCTGAAGTTGCTTATCAGTTTAAGGAGATTTTGGGCTGAGATGATGGGGTGTTCTAAATATACAATCATGTCATTTACAAATAGAGATGATTTGACTTCCTCTTTTCCTAATTGAATACCGTTTTTTTCTTTTTCTTTCCTGATTGCTCTGGCCAGAACTTCCAATGCTATGTTGAATATGAGTGGCGAGAGAAGGCACACTTGTCTAGTGCCAGTTTTCAAAGGGAATGCTTCCAGCTTTTCCCCATTCAGTATGATATTGGCTGTGGGTTTGTCATAAATAGCTCATATTATTTTGATATACATTCCATCAATACCTAGTTTATTGAGAGTTTTTTGCATAAAGGGCTGTTGAATTTTGTTGAAGGACTTCTCTGCATCTATTGAAATAATCATGTGGGTTTTGTCTTTGGTTCTATTTATGTGATGGATTCCATTTGTATATTTGAATATGTTGAACTAGCCTTGCATCCCTGTGATGAAGCTGACTTGATTGTGATGGATACGCTTTTTCATGTGCTGTTGGATTTAGTTTGCCAGTATTTTACTGCGGATTTTTGCATCAATGTTCATCATGGAAACTGGCCTGAAATTTTCTTTTTAGTTGTGTCTCTGCCAATATCAGGATGATGTTGGTCTCATAAAATAAGTTAGGGAGGATTCTCTCTTTTTGTATTTTTGGAATTGTTTCAGAAGCAATGGTACCAGCTCCTCTTTGTACGTCTGGTAGAATTTGGCTGTGAACTCGTCTGGTCCTGGACTTTTTTTGGTTGGTAGGCTATTAATTGCTGCCTTAACTTCAGCCCTTGTTATTGGTGTATTCAAAAATTCATCTTGTTCCAGGTTTAGACTTGGAAAGGTGTAAGTGTCCAGGAATTTATCTATTCCTTCTAGATTTACTGGTTCATGTGCATAGAGGTGTTTGTAGTAATATCTAATGGTAGTTTGTATTTTTGCTGAATGAGTTTCTTAATCCTGAGTTCTAATTTGATTGTACTATGATCTGAGAGACTGCTTTTATATGATTTCCATTCTTTTGCATTAGCTGAGGAGTGTTTGACTTCCAATTATGTGGTCAATTTTAGAATAAGTGTGATGTGGTGCTAAGAAGAATGTATATTCTGTGGATTTGGCGGGGAGAGTTCAGTAGATGTCTATTAGGTTCACTTGGTCCAGATCTGAATTCAAGACCTGGATATTCTTGTTAATTTTCTTCTCATCAATCTGTCAAATATTGACATTGGGGTGTTAAAGTCTCCCACTATTATTGTGTGGGAGTAAGTCTCTTTGCAGGACTTTAAGAATTGCTTTATGTATCTGGGTGCTCCTATATTGGGTACAGATATATTTATGATTATTAGCTCTTCTTGTTGCATTGATCCCTTTACCATTATCTAATGCCCTTGTCTCTTTTGATATTTGTCGGTTTAAAGTCTGTTTTATCAGAGACTAGAATTGCAACCTCTGCTCTTTTTTGCTCTCCACTTGCTTGGTAAATCTCCCTCCATCCCTTTATTTTGAGCCTCTGTATGTCTCTGTCCATGAAATGGGTCTTCTGAATACAGCACACCAATAGGTCTTGCCTCTTGATCCAATTTATCAGTCTGTGTGTTTTGATCGAGACATTTAGCACATTTACATTTAAGGTTAATATTGTCATGTGTGAATTTGATCCTGCCACTTTGCTGGTAGCTGCCTGTTTTGCCCATTAGTTCATGCAGTTTCTTCATGGTGTCAATGGTCTTTACAATTTGGTATGTTGTTGCAGTGGTTAGCACCGGTTGTTCTTTTCCATGTTTAGTGCTTCCTTCAGGAGTTCTTGTAGGGCCAGCCTGGTGGTGACAGAATCTCTCAGCAGTTGCTTAGACTCAGTCTAAGTGTATTTTTACAGATAAACAGGGTATAGCTTAATCTTTTTTCTTAATCCATTCAACCAGCCTATCTTTTAATTGAAGAATTTAAACCATCTACATTCAAGTTGTCATTGGTCTGTGAAGACTTAGTCCTGATATTATGTTGATTTTTTTCTGATTGTTTTGCATATTCTTTGTTTCTTTCTTCCTCTTTTATTGCTTATGTTTATGAATTGTTAACTTTCTTTAGGGATAACATTGGTTTCCTTTTCCTTTCTGATTTGTGTATCTGCTCTTCCAGTGAGTTTTGTATGTTAATGTGATTTCATAATTGTAAATATAATTCTTTCACTTCCATACATAGGACTCCTTAAGTATTTCTTGTATGGCTGGTCCTGGTTCTAATGAATTCCTTCAATTTTTGATTGTCTCGAAAAGACTACCTATCCTCCATTTCTGAAAAACTGCTTTGCTGGGTATAGGGTTCTTGGCAGTTTTTTTCTATTAGTAGCATGAATATATCATTCCATTCTTTCCTGGTCCATATGATTTCTGCTGAGAATTCTTCTGTTACTCTGATGGGAATTCCCTATGTGTGAGTTTCTTTTGCTGGTTTTAGAAAATTTTTTTAACTTTTGACAATTTGGTAATTGTGTACCTCCAAGAGGAGATTTTTGGGTTGAATCTAATTGAGGACTTCTGATATTCATATATCTGCTGTAGATATCTCTTCTAAGACATTGGAAGATTTTAGCTATTATTTCGTTAAATAGATTTCCTATGATTTTTTCCTGTTTCTTCTCTTTAACTCCAAGAATTTGAATGTTTGTTCATTACGTGGTGTCCTATGTGTCACACAGACTATTAAAATTCTTTTTATTCTTTATTTTTTGTCTGACTGTGTTATTTCAAATGATCTTTTTTCAAGCTAAGAGATTATTTATTCTCCTTGATCTAATATTTTTAAACTATTGATTATAATTTTTATTTCATGCATTGATTTTTTAATTTGCAGAATATCCGTTTTGTTGTTTTTTACAATATGCATCTCCTTGTGGACATTTCTCATTCACAGAATGAATTATTTTCTTGATGTCTTTGTATTGTCTGTATTCTTTTGTGTCTCTCTGAGTTTCCTTATGATTATTACTTGAAATTATTTTTAAGGCATTTTATAACATTTTTTCTTGGGTGTCTGTTACTGGAAAAAAAATGGGTTCCTGTGGACAAATCATATGTCTTTGATTTATAACGGTTCTTGTGATCTTACATTAATATCTGTGTACCTGGTGTAATTATCATTTCTTCCAGTTTTATGGAGAAGCTTTCATTGGGAAGGGCTTTTTAATATATATGTGCTTTGTCTTTCATTCTGAGTGGCAACATATATAGTCTCTTCATTATTACTTTGGCTGTAATCAATGACTGCAGTGTCTGCAAATTCCTTAGTGATTGAGGCTGCAGTGGTTTTTCAAAGCTCTGATGAGGCTTTGATGGAAACAGAGGTGCCAGGTAAACCAATCTTCAGGCACCTGGATGCCACATGTACTCACCATTGCTGCTGTACCTCAAGTGAGATAGTCTTTCTACCTTAGGTGCACTGTGTGAGCACCAGTGGGCCAGGTGAGCCAGTCCTTAGGTCCTTGGATGGTACAATCAGGTGCTAGTAGTGGAGTCATGAGGCCTTAAGTGATATGTTTCTTGGACCCCCTGAACATCGTGCTTGTGTTGGCAATATCAGGTCAGTCCTCAGGTGCCTAATGGGGCTTGCAGGAATTGATGGTGTTTCTTGTGTGGTGAGAAAATTTGTCTCAGGCTCCAGGGTTGAGTACACAGCTATTGGCAGTATCATTTGGCTGGCTGAACTTGCTGGTTTTTATGTCCTTATGAAGGATTTATTTTTACTCAAGTGATCAGCTTTGGTCGTTTAAAATTCTTTTAGCTTATTTCAGAGTTACTAGATATGTTTTATTTTTCTCAGATGTTTTTATAGTGTCTTTGAAAAAATAAAATGTCTGAGTGAAGATAAGGAGAAATGGGACAGCCTGAAATAAGCATGATCATTAAAAAAGTTTAGGAAAGTTAAGGCAAAGAAGAGGGGTAGAATTCAGTGACTGGATTGTTTAAAATATGCCAGTTACCATTAAAGTGTACTTTAAAGGTCTTCACACATGGATTTCCCACAAGAACTATGACAATTAGCAACTATTATTAACATCATTGTATATATGAGTAAATCATGGGCAATTTTCTTGAACTTGTTACTGATATATACAAGTGTAGTATAAAACAACACCCGTGGAAGGTGTTGATTTTGAAGTTGATATAAAGACTCAACAAGATTAAGTGGTAAATTTATTTTATCAAATGAGGACTCTCTGCATATTTTAAATATGCAGTTTTTATTGCTGCTGTATTCTGTACATCTGAATTAATAATTCATATTCATATGTCTACTCTCTTGCCTTCTATTCTGATATATGTTTTGTATATATTTACCTTTCTAATCTCGTGTAATAAATTACTTCCAAACTTAGTAGTCTAAAACAACCAATGTTTGTTATCTTGCAGTTTCTGGAGGCCAGGATTCTGGGCATGGCTTAACCAGGTGCCTCTAACTCGAGGTATCTCACAAGACAGTAATGAAGATATTGACTGACCTGCAGTTATCCGAGGGCTTAACTGGGAAGGAATCCACTCATGTGATTCTTTATAGGTCTCATGTCTCTTGAGTTTTGACATTAATTCTTTGTCCTGTAGGCAGCTTGTTTCCTCCTAGGGTGAGAGGTCTGAGGGAGAGGGAAAAAAAAAGGGAGAAAAAGAGAGAGGGGGGGGGGGGGGGAAAATGCTCCAGTATGAAATTTTCAACAATTTTGTATCTTGCAATTGATATTCTGCCATTTCTGCCATATTCTATTCATTAAAATTGAGTCAATGTGAACTCTTTGCATTCAAGGGGAGATTATACAAGGGCATGCATATCAATAGATGAAGATTACAGCATACTACTTTCAAGGCTTACCACATCCTTAATACTTTTATTAAACTAGTTGATATTATAAATGCTTGTTAGAAGGAAATTTTTAAAAAGTATTCTATTTTTGGCAGTTAATCAAGTGTTTAATATGCTTCAATCAGAATTATTTGAGTTAATCATATATAGTATCACACCTCTAAATTTTAATATGTATTCTCAATATATTCAGAAGATTAAAAAATAAGTTGCAAAAACTTAAGGATTGCCCATGGCATCAATTTACTGCTTTTATTCCCTTTAATATTTTATAGCTTACTTTTTCTCTGTCTTTGCCAATGTTTTTCTTCTTTCTGGACCTATGGTGTTTTCTTGTCTTCAGGATATTTGTGCTAATGCATATTTTAATGTATGAAAACTTCTTATCTTTTGCGGGACCTCATGTAATATGTAAACTTGATGATTATCACTTAGGAATGTATATTTCAGGAGCGATATGAAGGAGTTAGAAAACAGCAATAATATCAACATTTTAATATGAATGAGAACACAATATCATAAAGGGTATAAAGTCTTCCTTGAATACTACATTTTAGTAAGTGGAATATTCCTTAATTTTCTGTTCCTCACAATGTGAAATATATATTTTTCTAAGTGAATTATAATGAATTCACTATAATGCTTTCAATTTTTCTTAATTTATTTTAATTAATGATAAACTGATTGAAATATTACATACAGCCTATTTTAATACTACCATGAGGCAAATATACATCATGCTTGTTACATGGCACTTGAGAAGGAAACAGCACTCTAATACAGAATATTTAACTAGAATTAAGAAACATGACTCATTTCCTAGGAGTCTGACTATTCTTTCATTTTGAAAACAAATTAGAGAATATATAATTAATACTATAAGTTTACAATAATTTTAATTTGTCATATGATTTAGAAAAAATAGAGCTCTGCATTATAGCTAATTTATAAAAAGTCATGTTGTCTAACATATTATGTAAGTGTTATGAATCAAAAGTATTTTAATTCTTGTCTTTGTATATCCTCTGATGTATTTCATCAAAGTAAAATGAGAAGTTTCACTTTGTAATAATAAAAGAAAAATTACATCTAGTGCCAGAAGGGACTTTAAGCATCATATAATCTAACCAACTGTATTAGTTAAGGCCCAGGCAGGTGACAGAAAACACACAGTAATTGAACAAAGGGCAGTTTAAAAACAAGTAATTAACTATCATAGAAACAGGAGTAATGAGATGTTGGATAGTAAGAAATAAAGGAAATTCTAGATTAAACTTCCAAAATCACAGATATTAACACTACCTAAGACTGAAGAAGAGTGCTCAAAAAAGTGGTCTCCATTCACAGGGCTGAAGTATTAGTCCATTTTTCATGCTGCTATAAGGACATACCAGAGACTGGGTAATTTATAAAGGAAAGAGGTTTAATGGACTTACAGTTCCACCTGAGTGGGGAGGCCTCACAGTCATGGCAGAAGGTGAAAAAGCAGCAAAGGCATGTCTTACATGGTGGCAGGCAAGAGAGTATAGGGGGACTGCCCTTTATAAAGCTATCACACTATCAGGAGAACAGCACCGGAAAAACCCGCTCCCATGATTCAATTACCTCTCATAGAGTCCCTCCCATGACATGTGGGGATTATGAGAGCTACAATTCAAAATGAGATTTGGGTGGAAACATAGCCAAACTGTATCATTCCACTCCTGGCCCCTCCCAAATCTCATGTTTTCACCAATCATGCCTTTCCAACAGTTTCTTAAAATCTTAACTCATTCCAGCCTTAACTCAAAAAACTAAGTGCAAAGTCTCATCTGAGATAAGGCAAGTCCCTTCTGTCTAGGAGCCTGTAAAATCAAAAGCAAGTTAGTTACTTCCTAGATACAATGGGAGTATAGGTATTGGGTAAACACACTTGTTCCACATGGGAAAAATTGGCGAAAATGAAGGGGCTACATTCCTCATGCAACCCTGAAATCCAATAGGGCAGTCGTTAAACCTTGAAGTTCCAAAATGATCTCCTTTGACTCCAAGTGTTACATCCAGGTCTTGTTGATGCAAGAGGTGGGCTCCCATGGCCTTGGACAGCTCCACCCATGTGATTTTGTAGGGTACATCCCCCCAGCTGGCTGTTTTCACAGATGACCTTGAGTGTCTGTGGCTTTTCCAGGTACAACTTTTGGTGAATCTACCATTCTGGGGTCTTGAGAACACTGGCCCTCTTCTCACAGGTCCACTAGGCAGTGCCCCAGTGGGGACTCTGTGCAGTAGTATCAACCCCACATTCTCCTTCTGCACTGCCCTAAAAGATGTTGTCCATGAGGGTCCCACTCCTGCAGCAAACTTATGCCTTGGACATCCAGGTGTTTCCATACAACCTCTGAAGTCTAGCCAGAGGTTCTCAAACCTCAATTCTTGCCTTCTGTATACCTGCAGGCTCAACAACATGTGGATGCTGCCAAGGCTTGGGGCTTGCACCCTCTGAAGCCAAGGCCAGAGCTGTACCTTGGCCCCTTTTAGCCACAGCTGGAGCAGCTGGGACACCAAGTCCCTAGATTGCACACAGAAGAGGGACCCTAGGCCCAGCCCATGAAACCACTTTTGTCTCCTAGGCCTTCAGGCCTGTCATGGGAGGGACTGCCATGAAGACCTCTGACATACCTTGGAGACATTTTCCTCATTGTCTTGGGGATTAACATTTGGCTACTCATTACTTATGCAAATTTCTGCAGCCAACAGCTTGAACATCTCAGAAAATGGGTTTTTCTTTCCTGTCACATTGTCCGTCTGCAAATATTCTGAACTTCTATATTCTGTTTTCCTTTCAAAACTGAATGCTATTAACAGCACCCAAGTAAACTCTTGCATGCTTTGTTGCTTAGAAATTTCTTCCTCCAGATACCCTAAATCATCTCGATCAAGTTCAAAGTTCCACAAATCTCTAGGGCAGGGACAAAAATGCCGACAGTCTCCTTGCTAAAATATAGCAAGAGTCACCTCTACTCCAGTTCTCAACAAGTTCCACATCTCCATCTGAGACCACCTTATCCTGGATTTTATTGTCCTTATTATTATCAGCATTTTGGTCAAAGTCATTCAACAAGTCTCTAGGAAGTTCCAAACTTTCTCACATTTTTCTGTCTTCTTCTAAGCCCTGCAAATTGTTCCAATAACTGCCTGCTACCCAGTTCCAAAGTCACTTCCACATTTTCAGATATCTTTGAGGAAAGAGGCCCCTCTTTCCTGTCTCTTGTCTCAAAGGAGGAGGAAGTAAAAGTTGACACATAACAGGCATGAGGTCAGTGGCAAGGTCAGCTGGCCCCACAGACCAGGCCTGGAGGTTAAAGATTAAACCCCCAACCCTTAATCGCACTTCTGTCTGTAGATGGCAGGTCTAATATGGAGAAACACCCTCCATTGCTCTTGCTTAATCTTGCACAAACTCCCACCTGGTAACTTACCCCAAGCCTACTTCATCAATCATGACCCTCTTACATTTACTTTCTAGAATTGTAAGCCTTTAAAAGGGCTAGGATTTTCTTTGTCAGGGAGCTCGTTTCTTGAGACGCAAGTCTGCCAATGCTCCTGGCAGAAAAAAGCCATTTCCTTCTTTTAATCTGGTGACTGGGATGTTTCGTATGTGACTTGTCCTACTACTCCTTACAGCAGTGCCCTACTTATACCAATTTACTGTATTAGTTCATTTTCACACTGCTGATAAAGCTATGACTGAGTAATTTATAAAGAAAAAGAGGTTTAATGAACTCACAGTTCCACATGGCTGGGGAGGCCTCACAATCATTGCAGAAGATGAATGAAGAGCAAAGGGACTTCTTACATGATGGGGGGCAAGAGAGTACTTGTGATTTTTATAAATCCATCAGATCTCGAGACTTATTCACTACCACAAGAACAGCATGAAAAAGACCCACCTCCATGATCCAGTTATCTCCTACCAGGTCCTTCTCACAACATGTGGGAATTGTGGGAGCTACAATTCAAGATGAGATTTGGGTGGGGACACAGCCAAACCATATTAGTTCCCAAATCTCAATTCTTGTCTTCTATGCACCTGCAGGCCCAACACCACATGAAAGCTGCCAAGATTTGGGGCTTGCACTCTCTGAAGCAGTGTCCTAAGCTGCATCTTTGTCTCTTTCAGCCATGCTGGCGTGGCTGGGATGCAGGTCACCAAGTCCCAAGGCTGTATACAGGAGTGTTGCTCTGGAACTAGCCCAGGGAGCCATTTTTACCTTCTAGGCTTCTGGGCCTGTGACGGAAAGGGCAGCCACACAGTTTCTGACATGCCCTGGAGATATTTTCCCCATTGTCTTGGTGACTAGCATTTGGCTCCTTGTTACTTATGTAATTTCTGTAGCCAGCTTGAATTTCTCCCCAGAAAACTTGGTTATTTTTTTCCTTACTACTGCAACATAAGGCAGAAATTTATCCAAATTTTATCCTCTGTCACCTCGTGAATGCTTTGCTGCTTAGAAATTTCTTTCACCCGATACCGTAAGTCATCTGTCCTGAGTTCAAATCTCTAGGGCAAGGGCAAAATATCACCAGCCTCTTTGCATAGCAAGAGTGACCTTTACTCCTGTTCCCAAAAAGTTTCTCATCTCCATCTGAGACCACCTCAGCCTGGATTTTAGTGTTCATATCACTAACAGCATTTTGGTCAAAGCCATTCAACAAGTCTTTAGAAAGTTTCAAATTTCCCCATTTTCCTGTCTTCTTCTGAGCCCTTTAAACTGCTCCAACCTCTTCCTGTCATGCAGTTCCAAAGTTACTTCCACATTTTTGGGTGTCTTTACAGCAGCACCCCACTCTACCAGTACCAATTTACTGCATTAGTTTGTTCTCATGCTGCTATAAGGACATACCTAAGAATGAACAATTTATAAAGGAAAGAGGTTTAATAGACTTGCGGTTCCACATGGCTGGGGAGGCTTCACAATCATGGCAGAAAGTGAAGACCAAGCAAAGGCACATCTCACATAGTGGCAGATAAGAGGTCTCGTGCAGGGCAACTGCCCTTTATAAGACCATCAGATCTCATGAGACTTATTTACTACCATGAGAGCAATATGGGAAAACCCCAACCCCATGGTTCAGTTACCTACCTTCAGGTCACTATTATGACAAGTGAGGATTACAGGAGCTACAATTTAAGATAAGATTTGAGTGGGGACACAGCCAAAACGTATCAGCTGAGATCCATACTTTTCTGGAGAGGGATGATCTGTGGTGCAATCGATGGCAGAGAAATAAGTGAGGTGCTAAGCCTTGAAGAAACCACATGATATAGGAATCTGGTGAGAGCAGCATACTTGAACCAGGAACTGAAAAGCTTCCACCTTCAGTGTCCTTTTAGTGCTGTCTATTGAAAGTCTTTAATATTGTACCACCTGGCAAAGGAACGTTCTCTAAAAGGCCCAGTTCTGCTTTTCCAGAGCAAGCAGTGAAATACAGATTTGTTAATGTGTATTATAATTAATTTATTAATTTCACATATTAACATATATTACATATAATTAACTAATACATTAATATTATATAATAATTACCATATTAATATCTAGGATAGTCTATCTCTTTGGCTAGTCACCATTTATATAATCCCTTCTACACACATTTGAATGTATACAATAATGAAATATTTAACGAAGTGTTTATATTTACCTAACAGGGTATAGCTATTTTTATAAGTGAAAAAGTCATCACGCTTACTCCCAAGTTAGAAGGGTCATAGCCAAACAGTTATTCTATTCATTGCTGGCAATATTAAATACTTCTCAAAGTCCATCACGGTCCCACTGAATGCTTATCACTCTGCTTCTTTAAAATCTTTGATGATGGCAATAATCTTCAGAGCACCCTCGAGGATGTGTTATTGCTTCTGTTACATTATCTTTCTAGGAAATGAAAGCTCCAGAGACTATCACATAGCCTTTTCAACTATAACTGTCCTCACCTCAAGGGTCAGAAAGGAAATGTGGAAATTCAGTAGTACCCAAGTATGTTTATTCCATTTCTACATTCAAGAAGTAGGATAATAATTAGGGTGGATTTATGAACTAACTAGGACCCCTGAGTCAGACTTGAGCTGAGACTACAGCTAGGACTTGACCACCATAGAACTTCACTCTGGCAACAGTTACATTTTGGGTCCTCAGAATTTAGTGTCATTTCAGAGCGAGGTCTAATAATCTCAAGAAGTCTGGGTGTTTCATTTTTCCCTATGTATAGTCTGTGTAGCAATGGCCACTGACATTTGGGAAATGTTTAAAGAACATTTGTGATATTTATTTGCAGCAACAGTGCAAGGTCTTTCTTCAAGAAACACTTTCCTTTTTATTATTCAAGAAGCTCTGGGTCTCGATTGACTTAAGTCTGGAAACCAGACTGAGAATGTGACTATTCAGTGTACCAAATCAAGTTAGGATTCTTTTGGCTTCCACAACTAAAGTTTCTAATGATATATAGATCAAGCAATATGCTAGTGGTTTTCCCATCTATTCTTTCCCTAAGACTTCTGAGGGTCAAGATATTCTATTTCTTAGTATGTCCCTCCACCCCTTTATGTTTCCACCTTGTCTTTGGCAGTTGAGCTGTCACTTGTCCTGTGCTACTCTGGAAACTCATCACTCACATTAACTCAGTGAGCTTATTTTAATGCTGGCATCCCCTACAATTATAACTAGCCTAAAAGGGAGAGTAACTGAAGAACTTTCCAAGGATGTAGACGTTCTCCTCATTAATACATTTCTCAACACCTGATTGAAGGATGTATATTTTGAACTTTTTATTGACTGCCGCTGGGAGAAACGTCATATGTCATTATTTAGCATGTCACATATGATAAATTCAACTTTTGAATTCATTTCTCTACATCATGTCAGGGAAGATCTGACACATCATCCTCATTAAATATCGGCAAACTTTGTGCCCAAGTTTAAGTCAATCAGACAAGTAAGCAGTTAGAGCTCCCTCAACCTGAACGAGCTAGCATTTTAAGTCCAGAATCTTTATTAAGTATATCCATGTTAATCAATTCAATGTTGTAGTCCATACTCTGTGGTCTAACACCCTTAGAATCCCCTCTCAAATATGTTCTTAAAATTTCTACTGAAATATTATCATAGTTTTTAGATAATTATTTCGATGCATAAGTTCTTTCCTTAGATGTCATGTTGTGTTTTTGCCCCTTTGTTAGGGGTCAAGTGACCACAAGGAGTAGTTGTGTATATTAAGAAGAATGATATATTTTTTAAGGCATCTAAGTCAGATGGATTTAGCAAAGTTTTTTGTTTTTTTGTTTTTTGTTTTTTTAATGTGGAAGATTGCTAGTCTCCTCAGACACTTAGTAGTGGTAGAACAGCTACTTCCGTTACTAAGGCATGCTCCAGTGACTTGGAGATTCAAGATTGTCATCTAAATCTAACCAAACATCCTTATTCCAAACTTCAGGATCATATTTTTTCCCAGTCAATACTCTTTCACATAAGATACTTGATGAAATTATGAGTTCAATTATACAATTAAATGTGCTTTATTTGAAACAATATCACCCCTGTAGCTACAGGAAATAAGATATTCATTTGAGTTAAAGTTGAAATATCTGAACTCCTCATTTTCCTTCTGTTTGTGTTCAAGTGTACTAAAAATATCCCTCTTGTACCAAAGTCCTTCTGGTCATTGCTGCTACTAAACTAGTCTAGTAGCAGGCTCTGGAGCCCCCAAGGCACTTGCTTCAACTGAGACTTCATCAACCACAGGAGATAGCTTGCTTAATCACGATGTCATTACATGTCATGGATTACCAAGAAGCATCCCTTTCCTTATTGCCAATTACCTGAGCAGTGCACTCAAGCCTAAAACCACAAAGACTCTCATCTTTCAGAGTCTATCTCCTTTCACTCTAGATCCAACCAGGAAACAGAAACCACGAAGCTATTTGAGCAGGAAAAGTTGAATATATGGAAGAGAGGAGAAAACTATGGTCCGTGGACCAAATCTGGCCCATAACATGTTTTTGTATCACCTGTGAGCTAGGACTGACTTTAAAGTTTTAAGATTTTCAATGTGGTTTTACTACCAAAACAAAAAAATAGCATATTGAAGCATCTACATTATCTGGGATATATACCCTGAGATTTGTTGTCACACACCAGGAATATTTAGGACATGGACACATACAAGGAGTTTAGGAGCCCAGAACTTGCTGCAGATTATCCTGAAGAAATGCAGTGAGGCCCTTTAAAGGGAGATACCTCACTGGTGGCACTACATATTGACATTGCCAGAGTGTGTGCTGGGAGAAGCTGCTGGGCCCAAGGTCCCCTTAACTGTTATATGCCATAGGAACTGGACACTGGCAAAGTTATTCATTGCAGAAAGCAGACATGGGAGAAATGACACACTATAGGAACCTGAT
The DNA here is from genome assembly GCF_009761245.1 of Sapajus apella. Classification (NCBI taxonomy): domain Eukaryota; kingdom Metazoa; phylum Chordata; class Mammalia; order Primates; family Cebidae; genus Sapajus; species Sapajus apella. The sequence continues at coordinate 12,244,491 of NW_022436996.1, forward strand.
GAGAGAAATGTACAGGAACCAGGAAGAGACAAAAGACATTTCCTCTTCAATGTCCAACCAGCATCTCTTCACAACATTTTTTCTTTTCGTCATGCAAAGAAAAGTATTTGAAAAATCCATCTTTATTTATGCAGATCCGGCAATGAAGGGTTAACACAGAGCTGAAGGAAATTGCTTTGATAAGTGGCACACCAACTTACTTCACAGAAAAGAAAATTAATGGCATAATGTTTAATGCATTTGTGAAAATTAATAGTAGGACCAAGACAAAACTAAAAGCATCACCTAAACCCTTTGCCAATGCTATTTCCAATAAACCATACCACATTACATAAAAAAATTAATTAATGTTTACTTTGACTGGTTAATTTCTTTCTTTTTTCTTTTAAAAATTTGCAAAATTAATATGAATTAATAAGGATTTTAAGGTATTACAATAGACATGTCTGCTATATAAAAAAACTTAGGCCATGATTTAGTATTTCTTATCAATAATTTTAAAATGAGATATATTTACAGAAACATGCATAGATCATTTTTTTTTTTTTTTGAGACAGTCTCACTCTCTCGGCCAGGCTAGAGTGCATTGGTGTGCTCTCAGCTCACTGCACCCTCCACCTCCCGGGTTCAAGCAATTCTCCTGCCTCAGCCTCCTAAGTAGCTGGAATTACAGGTGTGCACCACGCCCGGCTACATGCATAGATCTTAATTGTACAGTTTGGGAAATTTTGAAAAAAATAATACATCTTTTGTAACTACCCACTTAGTACTTAGAATAGTTCCATTATAGCAGCATGGAAATATTATTTATTTTCTATTAATCCCTGAAGACAATCATCTCTGATTTGTGTTTTTGCCTATTCTTATACTTTAAGTTAGTGAAGTCATATTTTTATTCTGCATAGTTCCTATCGCTTAATAAAATGCTTTTAAGAATGATGCAAGAATCATGTTTATAATTGTTAATTATTAGTCAGTAGTGTAAATATACCACCAGTAGCTTAACCAGTTTCCTCTTGATGAGCAGTTGAAATGTTTCCAGTTATTGTTACAAATAAGACTGCTATGATATTTCCTTTACAGTTCTTTTTTGTGGACATACATTTCTGTTTTAATTGGGAAAATACCTATGAGTTGCTGGCTCATTAGGTAGGGGTATGTTTAACTTAAGAAATTGCCATAACATGCAATTCTAGTTTGTATGGAGTTGTTTCTAATTAAGGTTGTGGAGTGACTTTTCCTGTGCTTATAAGTCATTCATATATTTCCTTTTGTTAACTGTCTGCTTGAGTCTTTGATTTGATTTAATTTTACTGTTTTCTGATTATAATGTTCTAAATTACCTCAGATACAGGTTCTTTATCAGATACCTATATATTGATTACGTTTACCCTACTTCTTGTCCTTTATTTTCTTAACATCATTGATTACACTGAAGTTTTTAATTTTCATGAAATCTAATTTTTTTATGGTTATGCTGTTTGTGTCTTAAGATAACTTTGGCCTGTTACAAGATTATGCTGTTTGTTTGTGTCTTAAAATAACTTTGCCTATTACAAGGTGATAAACCCATTACCTTATACTCATTCATTTCTAGATGGATATAGTATAAATATGCATAGAAAATTTATATAGTATAAATATAACGCAATTCATTAATTACTTTTTCTGACAGTTTTCAGATTTAAAGAAAATTTTGAGGCAGCATTAATACAAATAACACTGCAAATAATATACTTTTTTCTGATAGTAACTTTATTGTGTAGGTTAGATTTCTATACATAATTTTTATAGATAATATTGGAAAATTATAAATTATGCTAATTTAAACAAATGTTCTAATAGTGAATTGACTTATTTTTTGTTTCTTCCTTGATATTGCCCGTTTAGTTAAAAAAATAATTTTGGCTATTTATTTTGTATTCAGTTAGCTTGCCAAAATTTTACCCTAATTCTGGTAACTCTACATTTTATTTAAATTTTTACAAAGCACAATTATACATCATATTTTCTAATATTTATATAACATATTACTTTGTTGTCTTCTAGTTGTAAGTCATCCCCCCAAATCACATTGAAATGGAAATAGTGCTAATGGGGATTTCTGAATTGATCATAATTTTAATGTAGATAGTTTTGATATTTTACCATGTAACATGGTGCTTGCTGTTCCTTCCTGGTGAGTATTTTAGGCAGATATCATTGTTTATGTTACAGCTTTCTTAAATTCTGCCCCCCCCCCACTTTCTATATCCTACTATAGAGGCTAAATGATTAGTTATTCATTTCCTAGGCTCCTTTGCATCTAAGATTGGCTTTGTGTAAATGTCCTAGAGTTGTAGTCAATATTTTTCAAACTCAAGGCTGCGAATCGAAAGTAAGAAGGCAATAGAGTATTTTCTAAGAAGCATACAATGGAATAGAAAATTGCATAATGCAGTACAGGTACTGTATGCAACTGTAATTTTTGTAACATTTGCTTTGGTTTATATATATGTGGATATTTGTATACATTACTTCATATAATGTTCACTAGGGAAAACATATTTCTCTGTATGATTTCTGTTCAAAAATTGTAAATGTCACAGGCATAATTTATAAGCACTTGAATTTGGTATCACTTGCATTTAAATGCATCTGAACTGATTCAAAATTGATGCATGTAAATAGTGTGCTTTAGATAACATCTCTTAAGGTTTGGAAGGAGTTGTTTATAGCAGGTAAGGTGCCCATAACTGTATTCCAGCTGGGAAATGTGTGTTTCTTAATATGTAGTGATGAAATATTCTATCAGACTTCTTCTTATTGTATCTTGTGCTGCATGAAACAGATAAACCAGATACACTCAAACAAGGTAATTGAGGAACACTTTATGAATTAACCAATTTACAAACACGTTAAGGAAAACTAACTATGAAATGTGAAGCACCCCCAAAATAGCAATATTAGTTGATGGGGTTGGGACATCACCAAAACTGCATCTGAAGAAGTAAATAACAAAAGCAAGATGTGCAGCTGTAGGAGAGAATGGTCTACAGAAGTTGTGGCCTCTGATAGTGGAACACCATTCTGATGTAAGATTTCTTGCTGGTTCCTTCATTTAGCTAGATCCAAAAAGAAACCAGAAGGCAAATGAGATTAAGTTTTGTTTCCACAAAGATTGGACTCTATTTAAAGCAATAAACATTATTAAAGATAAAGAGGATATCTATATGCTAATAAAAGTTCGACAAGTACAAATTTGCAAAAAACTAAAAGCTTATATACAACTGATATCAGCCTCAAAAATATGTAAAGCATTCACCTAATTGCAGGGGAAAGGAAAAATTCACTGTTTGAGTGGGAGATTTTTATTACGATTCTGCTGGTAATTGATAATTTACCAGAAAAAAATTACTAACGATGAAAGGACTTTAATAATGCAGTTAATTTATTTGATCTATGGATAAATGTACATTATATTTAACAATAGCAGAATACATTTCAAGCAAAAAGAACACTTATGAAAATTGATCACATACAGGGGTACAAAGCAAAGCTCAAAATATTTCAAAGACTTTTTTTTCATGCAGAAAATATTATCTCTTTATATAATATATTAGATTAGTGATCAATTGAAAAATTAAGATAACTAAAGGATCAAAATTCCCAGGGATGAGAGACTGCAATATTAAGCCAAGTTGTAATGCAAGATTCCTTAATGAAGTAATAATTAAGAAAAGAACTAGAATACAATAAGGAAGTTAATCAAGGAGATATCTTGCTGAACTCCATCCTAGGAAGATTAGAAAGATGCTGCTAGAGGATTAATATGGTTTGTGTGATGAACAACATAGAGACCCAAACAGTGATTGAAATGCATATTTTATTTCAATTTGCACAAACACTTGAATAATAAATAGAATTATTTTAAAGGTTTTTAAGTGGTATTTTCAAGCACTGGTTTCCAAATATGGTCATAACAAGAAACAAAATCCCACAGTACAAAAATAGAAAAAAAAAAAAAAAAAAAGGAAAGGGGAAAGGGAAGGGGAAAGGAGGGGAAGGAAAGGAAAGAAAAGGAAAGGGTTAATTGTGCTATTTTAATATCATCCAGTCCTCCCTTTCCAGTAGAAAGCTGGGGATATTTAACCAGATTCTGTGTGTTTCATTGGGAGAAAGTCTGTGACAGTGCTATGTGGTTTCATTGTGGTACTATTGGTGTGAAAGTGCTGGTAAAATTAAAAGTTAGTTGAAAGAACCTGGCATGTTAGGATGGTAGGGTATACGATCAATGGGCAAACTTCAGTAAATACATTTCAGGGCTTTGGGAAAACTTCAGTAAATACATTTCAGCCCTTTTCGCTTATTCTATCTAGTGTTTTGCTGCAGAATAAACCACTGGATCTTCCACATTTTGATAGAAAATTAACGAATAGAGAAAAAAAGACCCTTTGATAATAGAAGTCAGGGCTGGAAATGGTGGTTTATGCCTGTAAACCTAGCACTTTGGGAGGCTGAAGTGAGTTGATCCCTTAAGGTCAGGAGTTCAAGACCAGCCTTGGCCAACAGGATGAAACCCCATCTGTACTAAATATACAAAAATTACTTGGGTATGGTGGTGTATGCCTTCCAGTTGCTTGGAAGGCTGAGGCAGGAGAACTGCTTGAATCCAGGAGGTGGATGTTGCAGTGAGCCAAGATCATGGTACTGCCCTCCAGACGAGGCAACAGAGCAAAACTCAGTCTCAAAAAACAAAATAGAAAAAAGAAAGAAAGAAAGAAAGTACAGAAGTGCTAGGAAATATAGACTTCCTATATTTTCGGAAAAATAAAAATTTTGAGCATCTGGCATTGTCTCTGCCACACACATAAAATTTAGATTCAAAATGTCAAGTTGTTTGTACATAGTTGAGCCAAATGTCAACTGAGAAGTGACCTCAGCAGCAGTGGGAGTTTTCAGCCCTCACGTGCCCACAAATTACAGATTTTACAACCATCCAAAGATGAAAATACCTTCAACAGATTCTGAATCCAAGTGAGAAGTTAAAGCATCTGGGTAGAACACAGAAATGAATTTAAAAATGAGTTGAAAACAGGAAGAAAAATAAGATTTTATTTTACTTCTGTTACCCTTTCCAAGCCAGCACAGTATAGCACCCACAAAAATCTCCCAGCCTATGTTATCTCTGTGAGGGAAAAAAAGAGTGAAGGGAGTATCTGACTTTATTATGGATACAGGCACCAGGATTTCCCCAAGTGGACATGGGCAGCAAGGCTACCTGTGGTTTGCAGCATTGAGCCAGCTCACACATAGATCCTGGTACTATGGCACTGAACCTACTTGCCCATAGAAACTATAACTGAACTTCTCACACATGGACTTTGGTGTTAGGCCTGCCCACCTGTGGACCCAGATTTCAGGTCCATCTGCCCACAGACTCTGGCAGCATTTCTGGTCATGAAACCCATGAGCTGTTTGGCCCAAAAGTTTTGGCTAGGATGACTGGTAGAGGGCTATCCCGGCCAAAGTCAGTCTGCATAAACTGGAAGAAGTTCCTATTTCATCAAATGCACACATAGTAACACAAGGCCACAAGGATGATGAAAAATTAGAGAAAAATGATATCATAAAAAGAATCCAAATAAGGCACAGTTAACCATTTCCAAAAAAAAAATTGAGGTCTATGAGCTACCTGAAAAAGGTTTCAAAATAATTGCCTTAAAGGAAGTCAGTGACCTATAAGAGAACACAGGTACACAAATGGAGTAAATCAGGAAAACAGTACAAGAACAAAATGAGAAGTTAAACAAAATAAAGGAAATTATACAAAATATCCAATCAGAAATTCTGGAGCTAAAGAGTACAATGACTGAACTGGACAATTCAATAGAGTGTTTCAAAAGCAGATTCAAACAAATGGAAGAAAGAATCTGAAAGCTTGATAATATGTCATTTGAAATTACCTAGTCAGAGGCATGTAACTTATGAGACATAATCAAATTAATTCATTATTAAATTTTCAGGAGAAGAGAAAAATTAAAAAAAAAAACAGAAAGCTTATTTAGTAAAATAATGGTTAGAAACTTCTCAAATCTGTAGAGGAATACAAAAATACATATAAAGTCTAAACAATCCTAAAAAGGTTGAACATAAAGAGATCTATACGGAGACACATTTTAAATAAATTGTCAAAAGTTAAATTTAGAATTTTAAAGGAATAAACAGAAAAGTGACATGTCACATACAAGGTAACATTATAAGAATATACACAGATTTTACCACAGATACATACAGGCCAAGAAAGAGTAAAGTGATATATTAAACTGTTAAAAAAAGAAAAGAAAAAATAAAAAACCCTGCCAAACAAGAATACTATACTTGGAAAAAAATGTCCTTTAAAATTGAAAAAGAGATAAATATATTTTCAGAAAAGAAAAAGAAAACAAAACCAGGTAATTTGTCACCAGTAGAACTTCCTTACAAGAAGTGCTAAAGGGATTTATTCAAGTTAAAATGAAAAGATGCTAAACAACAACTTGAAAGCATAGGATAGTATACCTCTCACTGGTAAGGGAAAATACATAGACAAATACAGAATAATGTAATATTGTAAATGATAGTACATGAATCGTTTTTAATTCTAGTATAACAGAAAACAAACGAGAATAAGAATAAGCTAATAATAACTGTAATTACAAAAACGTTCAACTTGTTTTCTATATAGACAACAATATATTTTCAAAGGTGATAGACTCTTTCTTTCCCATGTTGTACTGATTTTGTTCCCTTATTTTACTTCTATTGCTTTTGTGCTAAAGATCCACAGCACAATAATGAATAGACAGCTAATACATAATATATTAGTTTTATTCTCTATTATTTTCTATACATATATATCCTACTTCCCTTGCAGCTATTGATCCATTTTTGTTTCCTTGCACCTCAAAAATTTTTCTACAATTTTTGTTTGAATTCCTCTTTTCCCAATCTCACTTACAACCATTAAATCATTTTCATACCAACCAAGCAGATGAAACTGAGCTATTTAAGATTGCCAATGATTTCCTCTGAATATAATACCATTCTTCATTTTTATTTGCATAGTTAATTATTAGGTTTTAACAGGTGTTCGATTACCCTTTCTTAATCACTTTCTTCACTTGTCTATATTACTTCTCTCTCTCTTGTTAACTGTTTTCTCCTCTATATGTTTTACTCTCAATATTTGCCTGAAGAAACAAGTTTGGACCCTTTTCTTTTATGATTTATTCTTTTGTTGACATCATCTAAGTCTGACAAGTTTAAACATCCATCTTCTTGCACTCCATACCCAAATTTATACATCCAGCTTAGGAGCCTCTTCATAACTCTAAACCTATTTTTCCAACTGCCTATTCCGCATCTCCATTGGTATATATTACAGGCATCTCAAACAAAATGTATTGAAAACTGAATTCCTGACATTCCCCAGATACATAAGCTACTCTAACTACAGATTTTCATGTCTCATTTGATGGCAATTCTTTTTTCTTCTTTCTCTTTCTCTGTCCCTTTCTCTCTTTTCCTTCCTTCCTTCCTTCCTTCCTTCCTTCCTTCCATTTTCTTTCCATCCTTCTTTCTTATTTTCCTTTTCCTTTTTCTTTTTTGAAACAGCGTCTCATTCTGTTTCTCAGGCTGGAATGCAGTGGTGCAGTCATAGTTCATTGCAAGCTTAAACTCCTGGGCTCAAGTCGGTAAAGCTTAAACTTCTGCCTCAGCCTCCTGAGACTGTAGCTGAGACTACAGGTGCACGCCATTATGCCTGACTAGTTATTATTGTTGTTATTTAGCACAGACAAGGTCTTGCTATGTTACCCAGGATGGTCTCAAACTCCTGGCTTCAAGAAATTCTCCTGCCTCAGTCTCTCAAAGTACTGGGATTACATGTGTGTACCACTGGGCCCTACCTTGATGGAAATTCTTTTTTTTTATTTTTTTCTTTTTTTAAATGTTGAGATGAAGTCTCACTCTGTTACCCAGGCAGGAGTGCAGTGGTATGATCTCAGCTTACTGCAGCCTCTCCCTCCTAGGTTTAAGTGATTTTCCTGCCTCAGCCCCCTGAGTAGCTGGGATTGCAGACGCTGCCAACACACCTGGCTAGTTTTGTATTGTTAGTAGAGACAGGGTTTCACCATGTTGGCCAGCCTGGTCTCGAACTCTTGATTTAAAGTGATCTGCCCATCTCAGCCTCCCAAAGTTCTGGGATTACAGTTATGAGCCACTTCACCCAGTCAGAAAGTCTTTATATCTGGTTTTTCAAGCCAACAAACATTAAGACATCCTTTGTGTCACACCATTTCGTAATCATGTTGACTGTATTTTCAATATATATCCAGATGTAAACTTTTATTATTTCTAGTATGACAACATGGTCTGAGGTATAATGATCACTTACCTGGGTTATGCAATAACATCCAAATGGAGAAGGATATTTCCTTGACCCCTTCATGGGATTTGTGACAGAAGTGCCTGTTTCTTCAGCCTGCCGCTCTCAACTCCTTGTTGGAGGGAGTGCATGAGCAAACAAGGCAGGAACTGGATTGCAAGAGTGCTGGAACTGACCAGCTGAGTCAGCACCAGTGGGATCAAACTCCACTCACTCAAACCCACTACATCACACCCCTCGTGGGAGGAGGCACACAGTTGAGTGGATGCGGGAGCTGGAACAAGTGCCTTTGGGCTCTGGCAGGAACATACTCCATGTAGGCACTGTGGCAGCATCTAGGTTGGGTGCCAGTAGCCCCAAACCCCTAGAGGGCATGTTACAGTGCTCTGGGCTACGGCTTAAGTGTTAACAGCTCAGTGGGCCCTCTGACTTTTTGGATGAAGCAGCTGCTCTCCACCAGCAAGGCCAAAGGATCAGCATGACAGCCTTTTGTATCCACATTCATGGATCCTGAGCTCTCATCTGGCATCCAAGAAAAATGAGATAACACTAATGAATTGAAGGATGGTAAACGCAGGGGATTTTTTTTTCTTTTTTGTTTGCTGATGAAAGTGGCTCTCAATGAGAAGGGGAGCTGAAAAGGGAAAGAGGTGGGTAGGTAATCTTACCCTGAAGTCCGGCTGTCTCTGGCCAGATTCTTCTCCAAAGTCATATTCAAGCTGTCCTTCTGAAGTCAAGCTGCTTCTCTTCAACATCCAGCCATAGTCCCATTTACCAGCTGAGTCTGGGTTTCAATAGGCACAGGATGGGGAAGGGCAGGACCATAGGTGGTTTAGGAAAAGGTAGCATTTGAGTGGAAAAACAGGGATATAAGCTCCGGCTTTGGGCTGCGGTTTCAGGCTTTTCAGCTTGAGGGTATGGTTTCGCCGTTTTCTGCCTAGAGTTTCTCTGCCTTTTGTCCCTATCACTAATAAGTCTCTCAAATGTTACTTTTAAAATCTGTGGTCTTTTCATAGTGAAGAAGCTGAAGTAGAGAAATCCTTCAAGGTATAAGTCAAATCATGTTCCAAACTCTGCAGCTAATCTTCTCCTTCACTTGGAGTAAAAGCCAAATTCTTTCAAAATGGCCTACATGACCCTTCATGATAAAGCCTTCTTGTTTACGTTTTAGCCACATCTTGATCATTTTATTCCATATTGGCCTCTACTTTGGAACACTTGTGTTTTGTTGGACCATGTTTTTAACCAAGACTCTCAACTATTTGCCATTCTCCCTTTCTTCCTTTAGTAATAGAATATTTAATTATTAATTAAATGGGCCCAGGGCCCAGGGCCCTCTTGAATAATACCTAGATTTATCAGGCTCCCCAGGGAAAGGTGTGGCCACATGCTTAGCAAATTCCAGCTAATAGGATGTGAATAGGAGTGATTTGTACGACTAATGAGTTGTGTCCTTAAAGTTAAAAGTTATTTTGAACGCTTTCTTTTTTCCCTTTTTTCCAATGGCTGCAATAAAGAATGGCTAGCTAAAGTCAGAATAACCTTCTTAAACTATAAATTGGAAGTTCAAGATGGGTTTGGCAGAGCAATTTGGTAGTAGAATATGTATACCTGTAGTGGCACCGCCAGCCTTGGATTATTTACATAGGCTGTTTAGGTAGGGCGGACGTAACTTTCTGCCTTATTAAATTCACTAGTAATTTTAGTCTCCCAGTTATGCGGTTGAGCTAATAACCTAAAAATACTATTTTGGCTTCTATCTTATAATAGTACTCGGATAGTCCAAGGAATATGAAGCTAAATAGAGTTGGAAGGTTTTCTAAATCAGAAATCAAATACTTCCAAGTAAGTTATGCCATTTTCCAAACCAGAAATTTTATGTTTGCTTTTTATCAGCAGAGTTTATATGTTTTATAAATAATCATTTGTATCTGATACTGAGTTGGAATAATGTTAGGGATTCATAGATCACTGATTTATTGTACTATGAATTAAGTACCTGAAGTCTGTGTATGGTGAAATATGCAATAATTCCTTAGCTGTTTTGGATGATTAATACCAGAACTGGTTCAACATTTTACTCATTGCCTATGTATACTTGTCTACCAAAATGATGAAGCATTTATAGATTCTTATTCTAACCAAGTGCAAAATGTGTTTCTTTTCAGCATTTTGGTGACTATGCTAACATTATACAATGACTGCCCCCAAGCAAAATAAAAGAACTGGAATAGAGATGAAACAAAAAGTAAATGATGAGGCAGGTGCAGACAGACATTTCTAGATAAAAATTATTCAATATAACTCTTTGACTCTGGATAATGACCTAGTGAGAGACGATTTCAAATTACTGTTTCATAGAATCAAAACTAAAAGGCATGTTGAATAGAAATCAGTTGCAAACCCCTGCTCCCAGGCAGGTGATGCATTAATACCCTCAGTCCACACACTGGCTAATGACATTTTCCAAGATTACAAAGCAGAAATGTCAGAACTAGATTCAGAGTTCTAGACTCCTGATATATGAATGCTTGTAACTTCTTGATAATGTGATGTAAAGTTTGATTCTGTGGTTCATTCATTTTTATTCATTCACCTACTTAACAGATAAATAGCCAGATAAATGTTAATGCCATACAACCAGTGAAACAGCTGTTAACACGCTAAGGAAACCTAGAAAGAAACTAGTTTCATTTCAAAAGCTAAATAGTTAACGTTTTGCATGGAGGAACATCTTTCAGCTGATGGTTAAGAATAGTTATATATTTTACATGGCAGGAATAGGCTAGAGAAAGACATTCCAGCCAGGAGGAATGTTTTGTGGCTTCCTATCCCTATAGGGAGCCATGAATGATTGTAGAGTGAATGAAAATAGTGAGGAGTGTAATATAGCTTGGATGCTGGGTGGGCTGGTGGAAGTGTTCAATATGTGTCCACAAAAAGTGATGAATTGTTCTAAGTCAACTAAGAAATCTACATTATTATTATCCTGTATTAAACAAAAGAGAAAAAAATCCTTATAAGAAAAGCATAATTGCTTTTAATAAAGATTGCCCCTGTTATCTTTAGAGTTAGTTGAAATGAATACATTTGGGGGGTATGAATAGCATACCATGTTTAGAAATAGTAAAACCTTTTTTTTTTTTCCTCGAAATTAGGGCATTGACGATAGGAGAAAAAGGCAAGACTTGATGGGAATTTCAAAAGTAAAATATCCATTTAAACATGGGGGCAAGAAATTGGAACAGCACTTTATAATATTAATAAATGTTGAGGATACATGACATAGAGAGGTTTGGTTAAGAGGTGATGAGAACATATCTGTTCGTGCTAAATATGTAATTCTGAAAATATTTTCTTTGAACCTCAATTTTTCAAAGTAAAGTAGCTATAAATATTCATCTCAAAAGATTATTAAACTTATGGGAAAAGTTAATCAGAAAATGCATATAAAATAATCAAGAGTGCCAATTAAGTAGAAGATATTAAATTAATGGCAGTTATTAATAGTATTATTATTTCTTGTTTATATTGTTTTATTGGAGTGAACTTAAAAACAAATATCCTTCATGAAAATGAAAATATCATAATCGTGGAGGAGAAATGTGTACATGTCCACTGGACCATCATAATTATAAAGTAATCGTTGGAAAGACAAAACTAGACCAATATCTATTACAGAGTTCTTATAGAATTTTGTTCCTTGTTGTTTTGTTGAAAGTCAATTGAGTTTTATAAAATTTGAACTTCCTAAGTGAAACAAATAAACACTGGCACTTATTAGCTATCAGCAGCAGGAGTCTATAGAAACCTTAGAACCTCTGCATTTGTGCCTATGCCTGAATTATTACACTTTAACTTTCAAAGCATTCTCTCAGTAGCAGCAGGCTAGCTTTAAGCCAAAATTTGAAATATGCAAAGTTTTTCTTCAGATGCTGCCTTTTCAAATCCTTTGCAGTGACTGATGGGAAACAGGTGATAGACTACGACCTGAAAAATCCCTACGTGTTTTTAAACCTCAGATACAGCATATTCTATTATCTCCATCATATATTTTCATAGAAGTGAAATCAAGTAAAATGAATATTTGATATTGGCTTTAAAGAAAGAAACTCACCAAAGGGAATCGTGACACTAGGGAAGCATAGGGAATTTGACAAGAGACTTGACTTTGGTAGGGTTGGTTGAAAGTGGTTGTTGGTACATACAACACAAGTTATTTGTAGCAGCCACGGACAGAAATATATCCTTTGTTGATGGCAGGCTTTATAAGTCATTGCTGGAACCTGAGATTCTAGTGAACTCAGAACATGTGTTCCCAAAATATGTGAGATACAATATATATTATTATTTGCTTTTCATGGTAGGGCATACAGATAAATGAATCTCTCCTTCTATCCCTAAAAGGAAGAATGATCATCACCATCATAACCCAGATCATTATATCATTGTCATAATCACTTACACATAGTAAGAAGACAACTTACATTGACCCAGGTCCACTCCTAGTTGCTTTCCAATCATTAATTCATTTAATTTACCAGCAACCCCTTGAGGTAGGCACCATTGCTCTCTCTAATTTACTAGAAGGAACCTAAGGAACACAGAAGTCATAGAACCTTCTGAAAGTCATACAGGGAATTATTTCATTAGGCTAGTTATCAATTCCATGGACCCAAAGAGTCTGATGGCTATTTGGATTATCCAGGGTATCTTTTGGAAAGACAGTGCTGCAGAGTAGTTCAATAAGGTTGCCAAACCAAATCTCTTACTAACCTGCAGGAGAAAATGGGTCTCTTTCTCACTAACTCCAAGACTTTGAAACATGTATGTAACCTGCTTGAGTCAGAATGCCTCCATCTATAAAATGAAGGCAAAGGTGAAAATGGAGGTGTGTTAGGTCATAGTCAGTGATCCTTGTGGAGTGCCTCTATATGTACTTAAGTGGAAATTCTCTAAGTACAAATGTAGATAGTGGAAGATGGCCCTAGTATCATCATACCAAGATTTTCTGGACCCAGAGACCATGTATGAGGCCTCCATGATGCCAGAACTCTCTAAGTAGCTGAACTGTTTTTGTGGATGTCTTTACAAGTTGTTGCTGAGTGCTGATAGGACTGAAGTATAATAGCAGTGAGCCTATAGTTCTATGATTCTCCAAACGCATGGGTGTCTCACTCTGTTGTATAATCTGCTAAGATCACCAAGACTCAGACGCACTTCTTTGAGACATAAGGTAATCAATGGGGAAACTTTTCCACTCACTGTTTTTATTACCTGATTTATAACTTTAACTTGTTTACTTGAAGACCTCCAAGAATCAAAAGGTAAAGTGACTTTGAGTGAAAGCTATAGTCATTTTCACCCACACTTAGATTTGAAACACCTGTGTGCTCTAACCTGGTTCAGTATACCAATCGCCTAGTGATGACTCTACTTACTAGTCTATATCTAATAAATGTCTACAATATTTCAGGACATAAGTGGCTTTAAAGGACTTTTCTGATTATAGATTCTCAGCAGTTGCCTAATTATCATATAATTAGTGTGGCCTTCCTTAGTAGGTGAGTTACTACACATAATAAGCAATGTTTTTTATTTTGTTTCAACAAATCAAGCCTGAGCTTCTCTTGGTTTGAAATTTCTCTCTAAAATTATTAGGGCCTCTAACTCCTGTGACTCCTGTAATACCCTAATTGTCTACTATAAATGACTGTTGTCATACCATGAAATCCAATTGGGTATATCTTTTTCCCTCCTGCAAAATGTCTTTCTTTATCTATTTGCTTATTTTTCTTTTATTTGGTTGCTGGACTTGTGCTAATGGAGACAGATGGCGTTATGATTTTTTTTATATTTCATCTATAAAATGAGAAATTCAATTAACTGCCACATTTAAAAACTTACAGCTACTTTATGATTTTGCATTTTTCCACATAGACTCCATGAAATTAGCAAACATTTTAGAAGAGAGAATTGAGAAACAGAGTTAAATTATTTGCAAGACTACAGAGTAAATCAGAGATACAATTCACCATCAAGATGAGGTAAGCTAAATCAACTCTAATACATTTAGATTCATTTTTCCATGATGTCATTAGATTGTGATTCTAAAAAATTTAGAATCACAATCTAATGACATCATGGAAAAATGAATCTAACATTAATCTATTAATGGTTTCATTGCATTTGGCAATATTTTCGCTAATATTCTGGAATATTTAAATCTATGTGGTGGACTGCACTAATCCTATTTGCACACCTGCCTGGGTTATTAATTCTGGTCCTCAATTCAATCATAAAAGGCTAAGCTAGGTGAAAGCCTGATATTATTTATTATTTTCCTTAGTAAAATTAACACTCAGTGTGTGCTTCTAACCTATCAACAATCTGGTATGTAATGTTTATTCATTCTATCTTTTTTAGTACCTGTAGATAGTTTCTGTATCTTAACAATAATATATAAACATAGGGTGTGATTTTTCTCTTGTCAAATGATTCACTGTATGGGAGAAATGGTGTCCTACTAATTTAACATTTTTACATAGTTACAAAATATCTTACATGTAGAGTTGTAAGGCCATTAACAAATTCATTCTTTTATCGTTATTTAATTGAAGCATATTTTGTATCAGATATTCTACTCAGCATTGACTTCAAGGTGGTTAATGTCAGACTGTGTAATGATTGTAGTTTTTCACCCTCCTATGTCACTAGGTTTAGTCATTCTAGTAAAACTTTATAAATTCCTTCTATAGTTAACAATTTTCTCTTTGCTCTGAATCATCGCCTCAGATGTTCTATAAATAGGGCAGTGGCATTGCTCAAATGAAGGACTCTGACAACACATCTTCTGCCAGCAGGAAACCAGCAGGTCACCCAGGGAAGTCATCAGTGAGAAATCTCAGAAGTTTTCCTCCTTCTGAACTTATGGCAATTCATCCTGCTTTCCTTGATTGTCCTTATAAGGCATGAAAGTGATAGTTGCTTCTCTGTAGCATATCCCCTATGTACCAGGGGCAATGAATAACTATCCTATAAAGAAATTTCCGTGATGAATTTCTGAGAGTACATATGGGCCAGTAAGAAAGCTAAGTGTAGCAAATTATCTCTGCCTTTGAAACAATTCATTTCTTGCCTTATAGTTAATTTTGAAATAGAATGTATATGTCTGCCAAAAATATTCACAATATGTGTCATATTAGACATATACATAGATGATTTCTCATGGTTGATATTGTCTATAATTGGTTCTGGTTCTCACAAATTCTACATAATGCATAATCAATCCCTTATATGAAAACCAATGCAATAAACTTAGAAAGAAATCAAGTAAGGTGAAAGAAAGATACCATAATGTATGCCTTTTAATATACATGCTTAAGAAAATTGCTATTTAATATTTCTAAATGTAATCATAAAAGTCATAGACACAAAGGATACTCTTTAGCACAACATCTTATAATATTGCATATATTAGCTCTACTATTGTATACTCAGTTTTAAGATTTTCCATTATGTGCTCCTAAACTTTTCTGTTGAGATTTTTGATGTGGCTGAGAGAATACTGCACTAAATCTTATAATTCAGCTTCTATTTTTTGCACGGACACTAAAATCTGTGTCACTTTGGTTAAGTTCCTGATACTTCTGCACCTCAAATATCTTATACATAAAGTGAAGCAGATAGGTTTGCAGGGCATTTAAGAAGCTTCAGATTCCCTAAGTTCTGGGTTACTCGCTGCGATGCTCACCCACTGCCATGCAGTGTCTCTGCACCTCCACAATGAACCTGCAGGACTTGAGGGGCCAGTGCAGATGCAAAATACGCTCCTGCTGTACCATGAGTAAGAAATATCTCTATGTCAAACCCAGATGACCCAGATGTTTCATGTATTCTACTAGCACCCCTGTAACTGGCAGACTAACTGGTTAGCTTCCAAGTAGCATAAAATCCCAGACTCTTCTTGACAAAAGTAAACTTAAAAAAAAAAAAAAAGCCACATCAAGAGCTTTGGTTGACTTTCAAGAGGCTTCACTGAATTTATCATTTAAATTACTCTTCAATGGAAAGTAATTGTTTTGGAAAAGGAGGTTATTATATTTAAAAAGAAGAAAAATGCCTATACGTCGATATACTCTATTTCAATTTATGAGTTTAAATATACAAACAAAAAGAAACTATATTCCTAAAATGAGGAAATCTGGATTCTGGACCACAAGTCTTTGTATAAATCTGGCTTTCTCACTGCACATCCCTGGGTTTTAGTATTATCTGTAAAATAAGCCACTACGTGGTTTCTAAGTCACTACTTAGATCTAAACTTTCATTTGCACTCATGTTGCTATCTCAATATCCAGAAAACACCTGTGTTATACTAAAGACAATCTTAAGCTTGGTGGTCTGAATGGTTAACAAATGCCACATAGCAAATCTTTATACAAGATGCTTTCCTCTAGTAAATACTCATTTTTATTTTTGTTGATCTAGAATGTTGATTTTTTTATATATAATAAAGAGAGAAAAAAATCACCAAATGCAAGGCACTTTTCTTAGATTATATTTCTAATTAGACTAGTATAGAGCTGGCCAGGTGCAGTGGCTCACACCTGTAATCCCAGCACTTTGGGAAGCCGAGGTGGGTGGATTACCTTAGGGAAAATTCGAGACCAGCCTGGCCAACATGGTAAAACCCTGTGTCTACTGAAAATGCAAAACATTTACCGGGCATGGTGGCAGGAAGGCACCTGTAATCCCAGCTACTCCGGAGGTTGAAGCAGGAGAATCTCTTGAACCTAGGAGACAGAGGTTACAGTGAGCTGAGGTCACGTTACTTCACTCCAGCCTGACAACAAGAGCGAAACTCCATCTCAAAAAAAAGAATAATACAGAGATATATTTTTGTCCTATTATATTTTATCTATGACATATATAGTATGTAACATATATATGTTTTATATGTATATGATTCAATATTTATCATCTTCTTAATGAGGAAATAGCTATATAATGCTCTTTTAATCACAGTTCTACTAGATCTCTAGGGATTTGGCCACAAGAAATATATAAGATAAAGTACAACTGAAGTGTTACTTAAAATTTATTTTTTAGAGTTTTCCGACACAAAATATTTTCCTAGAAAAAGTAGATATAGGAGAAACTATTAGAATTCTGTCATTTCAATCTGTTGTTTTTCTCTGAAATTTTTGAGGGAATAAAGAAAAGTACAAGAAAATTTATTTACAATATTTCCTTAGAAAGGAAATATAAATTACTCACATGTATTCCCTAGAAAGACAGCCTGCTGTTGCCCTTCTGGGACAATATCTATTTTAGTTATTTATTAGAAGTTATTAGTATTCTTCAACATTTCTCATTTGGGCATTTTATTCTAAAAGATATGGACGCTAACTATACAAATCAAAAACTGTACAGAGAACGCTTTATGTTCCATCTAAATATATTTGTCACTTGTATGGAAGCTGTAATCTCAAAAAAAGGACACAGCAAGTTTCCTTAAATGTTAGTCCTTCATAGATGATTGCTCGTAAATGAAGGCTATTTTAAAATGCTTTGTGCACCAGCATAACTTCAGACCACTTGGCTTCTCTCACAGAAAAAAAAAAAAAAATTGGTGACAAAGACAAGGTAAGGAACGGGTCTTTTTATATCATGGGCAAAATTAAGTAATGTGGTATTACACTCATACTTCAGATAATTATGGATTTACCATTATTCCAGTAAATTAGAGGAAAAGTTCAATGGCTATTTCCTGGAGCATTTGTCACTTACATTACTTTGTTCCTTTTACTGTTTCAATTTTTACCAGAATAAATTACTGGATACTGTTGTGCCGTCAGGATTGTGTGTATATATGTGTTTGTACGTGTATTCGCTGGTGAGAGAGAATACATTAAATTACAGTTTTGAGATTCTATGTCTAGATTGTATCACATGTCATGGGTAACTTTTAGAAGACACATGTCATAATATGTCTGCCTTTGATAAATCCAGAGTCATTGGGAAAATCAGAAACATTGTAGAACAGTATAGCTTGTATGTGGTAGGAGTTCAAGCAGAGAAGGATCAGTTATGGCTGGAATGGTCAGTAAAGCATTTCAGGAAAAGCTGAAGCTCAGTTTATCTTGAATGCAGATTGAATTTAAAGAATCAAAAAAGAAACAGGTGAATGAATTAATACATGGCAAATGAACAAATAAATGAAAAGGAAAGGAAGCAAAAAGGTGGAAATAGGTAGAAGGCATTTTTCATAATAAATAGGTATTAGAACACATGGTTGGGACTTACCAATAAACAAAATGTTTACCCTCGCTAGTCGCATAGAGCCTACAATATAGCAGCAGACTAATAGGTTTATGCAAGGGATTGAGGCCAGGATGTCTTACGTACATTTGAGAGTGTATCAAGAAGTAAAAATAAATACAAAAGACATCATATTAAAGTGAAAGTAATTTAAATGCTAACTTCAGTGAAGCCTCTTAAAAGTCAACCAAAGCTCTTTATGTAGCTTTTAAGTTTACTTTTGTCAAGAAGAGTCTGGGATTTTATGCTACTTGGAAACAAACCAATTAGTCTGCCAGTTACAGGGGTGCTAGTAGAATACATGAAACATCTGGGTCATCTGGGTTTGAGATAGAGATATTTCTTACTCATGGTACAGCAGGAGTGTATTTTGCATCTGGACTGGCCCCTAAAATCCTGCAGGTTCATTGTGGAGGTACAGAGACACTGCATGGCAGTGGGTGTGCATCACAGCAAGGAACCCAGAACTCAGGGAATCTGAAGCTTCTTAAATGCCTTGCAAACCAATCTGCCTTTATGCCCAGACTTTCTCTTTATTGTATTGGACAGCAAGCAAAACTTCATTTTGTTTCTGAAAAACCTCTATTTTACAAAGCTGTTCACTATCAAAACATTCTTAAGAAGGAAGTCCTAGGGAATAAAAGGGTAATCAGTGGTTTACTCACAAGACATACAACAACACAAGGAATCCCTGAAGAACTGTGACCCAAAAACCTCCTATTATTAATTTATTGATTATTCGCTCATTAATAGACTCGTTCATTTATTCTTTCATCCTTCTATTCTATTGTTCTACTATGTAGTCAGTAAATATTCCACCTCTATGCCAGGATCTATCTTATTATTCAGTAACTTTTTATTTCAACCAAAGAAAACTGAACTTTCTACTTAAAGCCAATGAATCAATCAATCTATACACTTTTATAACACAAAGATAGTCTTTTCTGAAGCTCTTTCTTCAACTTAAAAAAAAAAACTTCTACCATTTAATTTTACCAATTGAATTTTTCTTCTTTCTTCATAAAATAGCATATTTTTAATTCATTCTCTCTGATTCCTACAATTAAAACTACAAAAATAAAACCACCTTTTTTTTGAGCTCACAGAACAATTGTGGTTTTCATTTTTATGATCCTTTTGGAATTCCTCCTGTTTTTGACTTTTTTCAGAATAATTTCTATTTTGTTCTAACTCCCTATCTGTGAATGTTAGTCCCAGGAGAAAGCAGCCTCCTCAATCCTCACTGTTTTTTTTTTAATACCCATAGTGCCTCTGAAGTCTGCTGCTAATAGCTTAAATCTGCATGTTAATTGAAATTGATATTCCTGAAATATGGTCTGTATTACAGCTAGGCTTCTATTTGGTATATAAATTACAGTAATTAACAAGCAGTTACATCATTTAGCCCATTTTTTTCCAATCCATTTGTACTTAAATAAGATAAGAAATCTATATATATATATATTTATATATGTAATATATATGTATATATGTGATATAATTAAATAAATGTATATTTAACTATGTAAAATTAAATAAATATATATATTACAAGTAGTTACATCATTCATCCCATTTTGTAATACATTTGTACTTTAATAAAACAAATATATATAATATATGTATATAGGTAACATATAATTAAATAAATATGTATATTACAAAGGGGATTGTTTGAGTGTATGTGTGTGTGTCTTGAGAGAGAGAGAAAGAGAGATGGACACATAGGCAGAGACAGAGAGCAAGAGAGAGCACAAAAGAGCTATTCTCTATGTATCTCCATCCCTATTTTTTGGCTTACATTATTGTGACTGCTAAAGTATAATTCAGTAATTCAGGATCTAAGTTCTACCTACTACCTGTTGATTGTTCACAGTTTGGAAACAGTCATAGTGCCTCAAAAAATGTTAAAAATAGGGCTCAGCAACAGAATGGCTACAGTAAAATAGCTAAAAATATTAAGCATTGGCAAGGATGTAGCACAACTGGAATTGAGATTGATAAAACTGCTTGACAAAAACTTGTTTCTCAACGTCTTTCAAAGCTAAACATGCGTATATTCTGTGACCCAGGAATTACTCTCCTGCCTAGCTATATAATGCCGCAACATTAATGTGCATGCCCATCAAAAGCATGCACACGCATGTTCACAGCAGCTTTATTTATAGCAGCAAGACAATGAAAATAATACAAATGTTTACCAACAGAATAACTCATGACTAAAGTCTGGAATATTCACGCAAGAGAATACTACATGTAAATATAAATAAATGTATCTCTACCGTACAAAACAATGAATGATTCTTATAAAATGTTGAAGAAGGACATCACATACAAAGAGTGCATATAGTATCATTGCATTAAATAAAATTTAAAACCAAGAAAAATAAATCTATCTTAATAAAGGTGAAAATAACATTTGTCTTTGTGGCATATTAACTATGTGGGAGAAAAGGGAGCCTGCTAGGATGTTATAAGTGTTCTAAATTTTTATATAGGTAGTAGATACATATGTGTATATCTGTATATGTGTATTTCTATTCATACGCATAGTGGGTGCATATAGTATATGTCTATTATGTGTATCCATATACCTAGTATCTACATAGACACAAATTCATCAAACTACACAGTTAAAATTATTCAAATTTTCATATATAAACTAATCCTTAACTTTTTGAAAAAGAGGAAGATGGAGAAGAAAAAGAAGGAGAAATAAATGAAATTATGCCAGGTGCAAAATGAGTAAGGCCTTAAGTCTAGAACCTAGAGACTTGAAAATTTTATGGACATAGATCAGATTTTTGGTGTAGTGGCTAAGATAAGAAATTGAGTATAGAGTGGGAAGGCACTGGAGAGAGTTATGATTTACATTTATAAAGATAGCTATTTAAGGACAAATAGACTAGATCCAAAGTCTCCGGTTGAGGAAAAATATGAGGGCCTGCTAGGATGTTATAAGTGTTTATATAAGGGATATAAAGTGTTTATGTAAGGGTTATAATTGTTTATATAAGGGATATAAAACTAGAATTTATTTTTGTGCAATACAGGGCAATAAATGTGCATATTAAAAAATTCAATTAAAACCCAGTTCTCTTACTAAAAATTGAATTTAAACAAAAAACTGAGGTTTTAGCAAGCATGGAAGTCACCAGGTAAAAGACTAATAGCCTCGAAAATGAGAAAGGTAATGAAAGTCAACCTAGAATTTTATTTGTATTAAATTTATTTATCAAGAATTAGATTAAAACAGACATGTTCAGAAAAACAAAAATGGAGTTTACCATTAATTGATTATTAATTAGATAAAATTACAAAGAATAGACTATATAAGAAAAGTTGTTTTAGATGATAAATTGGAAATACAAGAAGAAATGGTGAGCAATAAGATGTTGGAAGAAGCAGAGAAAGACAGTGGCATAGAAAGCTTCACCGATCGTCCTGCCTACAAGGAAATCAATTTAACAATTCTCTTTACAGAAAAAAAAAAAACCTTCATAAAAACCAACAATCAGGTGAGCACTCATAGTACCTGGTTTTAACTTTATATCACTGAAACAGGCACTGCAGAGATAGAAAAAAACACTTCTGAATCACTGACGCCCACCCTCCTCCCCACACACACATGCACATGGTAGGATGCATGATGTGGAGAGCCTCTCTGGGTGTTGGGAGAGGGAGAACACATTCGTGAAGCATTTAACTAAGTGCTGTCCTGTTAGAGCAGAAAGGAAGGCTGGGCCAAAATGAGCTGATGCTCTAGCCAAGGAGGGAGCATTTAAACTAGCCTTAGCCAGCCCTAGCCAGAGGGAAATTATTGATCCTAGTAGTCTAAAACAGAATGCCTGTAAACCTCACCACTGAAGGCTACAGGCTCTGTGTCTCCAAGTAAACTTGAAAGGCAGTCTAGGCCATAAGGACTGCAATTCTTACTCCAGTCTTCATACTGAACTAGCTCCAGAGACAGTGGACTGGGGGGCATGTAATATACAGAGATACTAGCTAGGGAAGCCAAGGCAGTGCTGGCATCGTCCTTTCCCCAAACTCAGGTACAGCTTGTTGTTCAAAAGGAGACCCAATCCTTCCACTTGAGAGGAGAGGGAAGAATGCAGAGGACTCAGTCTTGCATCTAGGATACCAGCTCAGCTACCGCAGGATAGGGCACTGATCAAAGTTGTGAGATCCCTGTCCCAGGCCCAAACTCCTGGATGACATTTCTAAACACATCTTGGTCCAGAGGGAAGCCCGCTGATTTGAAGAAAAGGACATAGTCTTGGAAGCATTTATCACCTGCTAACTGAAGAGCCCTGGGACCCTGAATAACCAGCAGCAATACCCAGATACTATATTGCGGGACTCAGATGAGCCTCTGAGACTCTCTGACTTCAGGTATCAGCAAATTCACAGGGGATTAGAGCACTAAGCAGGCTATTAGTTTCCCCAATTAAAGGCCTTGACTCTTGGATGGCATTTCTGGACCTGACCCGGGCCAGAAAGAAGCCACTGCCCTGAAGGTTGAGTTCCAAACCAGGCAGTATTTACAACAAGCTGACTTGGGCCTTAAGGGGCTATCAGAAGTAGTATTGCAGTACTCCTCATGGCCTAGGGTGGCAGTGGCTATGGGGTGTGGCTCCTCTGCCTTTGGAAAGGGGAGAAAATAATGGGAAGGACTGCATCTTGTGATTTGGGTGTCAACTCAGCCAAAATACAATAGAACACAAGGTAGACTTCTAAAGTTTTAGAAGGCTGACTTCCAGACAGCTCTTCTAGATCCATCCTGGACCTGGGGGATCTTGCCATTCTGAAAGGAAAGACCCAGGTCTGGCTGGCTTTGCCACCTGCTGATAGTAGAGCCCTAGAGCCTTGACCAAACATAGACAGTAGCCAGGGAGTCATTATAGCTGGCTTTGGGTGAGACCCAGTGGTTTACTGGCTTCGGGTCTGACCCAGGACAGCCACAGTGGTGGTGGCCACAGGAGTGCTTATGTCACTCTGCCCCCAGCTTCAGGTGGCTCAAACAGTAAAAGAGAGCCTCGGTATGTTTGGGAGAAAGTAAGGAAAGAGAAAAAGAGTCTCTGTATGGTAATCCAGGTAATTCCCCCAGATCTTGTCCAAGACCACGAAGGTGGTACCTCTATGAATCTGTGAGAACCACAGTGTTACTAGGCTTGGGGTGTCCCCAAAAGCTAGTTCAGGTTAAATCACAACATCCAAGTTCTTTCAAATATCTGGAAAGCTTTCTCAATAATGACGGCTACAAATAAGCCCAGACAGTGAAGACTGCAGTAATTATCTAACTTTTCAATGTCCAAACATCAAAGATCTACTAACATCAACACCATCCAGGAAAACAGGACTAAATGAAGCATCAAATGAGCTAAATAAAGCATCAGGGACCAATCCTGGATAAACAGAGATCATAAGACCTTTTGACAGAGAATTTAATATAGCTGTGTTAGAAAAACACAAAAATTTCAAGAAAACACAAAACAGAAATACAGAATTTTATCAGATAAATTTAACTAAGAGGTTGAAATAATTTAAAAGAATCAAGCAGAAATTCTGGAGTTGAAAAATGAAACTGATGTACTGGAGAATGCACCAGAGTCCTTTAATAGCAGAACTGACCAAGCAGAAGAAAGACTTAGTCATCTTAGAGATAGGCTATTTGAAAATACAGTCTGAAGAGACAAAGACAAAGGAATAAAAAACAATAAGGCATGCCTACAGGATCTGGGAAACAGCCTCGAAAGGGCAAATCTAAGAGTAACTGGCCTTAAAGAGGAGGTTGAAAAAGAGAGAGGGGCAGACAGTTTATTCAAAGGTATGATAACAAAGAAGTTCCCAAACCTAGGGAAAGATGTCAATATCCAAGTACAAAAAGGAAATAACACACACATTTCACCCAAAGAAAAGTACCTTGAAGCATTTAATATCCATATTCTCAAAGGTTAAAGATAAAGAAAGGAACCTACAAACAGTAAGAGAAAAGAAACAACATGCAATGGAGCTTCAATACGCCTGGAAGCAGACTTTTCATTGGGAAACTTACAATCCAGCAGAGAGTGGCATGACACATATATAAAATACTGAAAGAAGAAGAACTTCAGTACATCTGGCAAAAATATCCACCAAACATAAAGAGGAAATAAAGACTTTCAACCATTGTGGAAGACAGTGTGGTGATTCCTCAAGGATCTAGAAATAGAAATTCAATTTGACCCAGCAATCCCATTACTGGGTAGACACCCAAAGGACTATAAATCTTTCTACTATAAAGACACATGCACACACATGTTCATCACAGAACTGTTTACAATAGCAAAGACCCGGAACCCAGCCAAATGCCCATCAGTTATAGATTGGACAAAGAAAATGTGGTACATATACACCATGGAATACTATGCAGCCATTAAAAAACAATGAGTTTGTGTCCTTTGTAGGGACATGGATGAACCTGGAAACCATCATTCTCAGCAAACTGACACAAGAACAGAAAATCAAGCACCGCATGTTCTCACTCATAGGAGGGTGTTGAAAATTGAGAACACGTGGACTCAGAGAGGGGAGCATTACACACTGGAGTCCGTTGGCAGTTGGCTAGGGGATGGATAGTTGGAAGAAGGGTGGTGAGGGATAATGTGGGGAGAAATGTACCTATGCAACAATCTTGCATGATCTGCACACGTACCCCAGAATCTAAAGTACAATAAAAAATAATAATATTTAAAAACAGACTTTCCCAAACAAATAAAAGCTGAGGTATTTCATCAATACCAGTCCTTTCCTATGAAAAATGCTAAAGGGAATGTTTCAATCAGAAAGAAAAGAACATTAATGAGCAATAAATAATCACCTGAAGGTATATGGTAAGTATACAGGAAAAAAGAATATTTTATCACTGTAACTGTGGTATGTAAACTACTCTTATCATAAGTAGAAAGAGTAAACTATGAACCAATGAAAAACAATAACTATAACAACTTTTTAAGACATAGTACAATAAGAAGTACAACAAGATATAAATAGAAACACCAAAGGGTTAAAAAGTAGGGGGACAAAGTTAAGATAAGTGTTTTTATTACTTTTCCTTTTTTTTCTGTTTATGCCAATAGTGTTAAATTATTATCAGGTTAAACTAACTGATTATAAGATAGTATTTGCAAGCCTCATTGTAACCTCAAACCAAAAAACATATAGTGGATACACAAAAATAAAAGGCAAGAAGCTATATCATATTACCAGAAAAAAAATTAACTTTATAGAAAAATACAGGCAGGAAAGAAGAAAGAAAAGACCATAAAACCAACAATAAAATAGCAGGAGTAAGTCCTTACTTATGAATAATAACATTGAAAGTAAATGAACTAAACTCTCCAATCAAAAGACAGTCTGGATGAATGGATGAAAAAACAAGAGCCATTGATCCATTGCTTACAAGAAACACATTTCATCTATAAAGACACATACACTGAAATTTTAAAAAAATGAAAAATAATATCCTCTCTGAATGGAAACCAAAAAAAGCAGGAGTAGCTATACTTGTATTAGACAAAATAAATTTCAAGACAAAAACTGCAAGAAGAGACAAAGAATGTTACTATATAAAGATAAAGGGGTCAATTCAGTGAGAGGATATAACAATTTTAAATATATCTTCACTGAACACTGAAGTACCCAGATATATAAAGTATATATCATTCCAGCTTAAGAGAGAGATAGGCCCCAATTCAATAACAGCTGGAGATGTCTACAATCCATTTACAGCATTGGACAGTTTTTCCAGATAGAGGATCAACAAAAAAACACCAGACTTAATCTGCACCATAGACCAAATGAATCTAATAGATATTTTTAGAACATTTCATCAAATAGATGCAGAATAAAGATTCTTCTCCTTAGTACATGGATTATTCTCAAGGATAGACTATAATTTAGATCACAAAACAAGTCTTAAGACATTCAAAAAATTGAAATATTAAGTATCTTCTCTGATCACAAGGGAATAAAAATAGAAATTAATAACAAGAGGAATTTTGGAAATTATACAAAAGCATGAAAATTCAACAATATGCTCTGAATGATCAGTCACTGAAAAAAACTAATAAGAAAATTGAAAAATTACTTGAAACATATCATAATGGAGGTACAAGATACCAAATCCTATGGAATACAGCAAAATCAGTACTAAGAGGGATGTTTATTGCTAAAAATGCCTACATCAAATAAGAAGAAAAACTTCAAATGAGCAATCTAGTAATGAATCTTAAATAAATAGAAGAGCACGAGTGAATCATACCCAAAATTAGTAGAAGAATAAAATCAGAATAGAAAAAATGAAATTAATAAATACAAAAAATTGATGAAATAAAAATTTGTCTTTTTGAAAAGCTAATCGAAATTGACCATCCATTAACCAGACTTAAAAAAAAGGAGAGAAGATCCAAATAAATAAAATCTGAAATAATAAAGATGACATTACAGCTGATATTGGAGATATTGAAAGGATCATCAGTAGCTAATATTAGCAAGTGTATGGCAATAAATTGGACAGTCTAGAAGAAATGGAAAAACTCCTAGCCATATCAACCTACAAAGATTGAACCAGAAATAAATCCAGAACCTGAACAAACCAATAACAAATAATGAGATAGAAGCCATAATAAAATATCTTCCAGGAAAGAAAATTCTAAGCCTTAAAGCTTCACTGCTGAGTTCTATCAAACATTAAAAACTAATACCAATTCTACTAAAACTATTTAAAAAATAGAGGAGGAGAGAATATCTCCAAACTCATTCTACAAGGCCAGTATTACCCTGACACCTAAACCAAAGACACATTAAAAAAAAAAAAAAAAGAAGGAAAGAAGGAAAACTACAGGCCAGTATCTCTGTTGAATATAGATGCAAAAATACTCACAAAGTACTAGTAAATAGAATTCAACAATACATTAGAGAGATCATTCATTATAGACAAGTGGGATTTACAGTATATCTGGGGTGCAAGGATAACTTAACATATGCAAATAAATTAATGTGATACCTCATAGTCAAATCAATTAATGGGATGCTTCATATCCACAGAATAAAGGATAAAAATGATTATTTCAATTGATGCTGAAAAAGCATTTGATGAAATTCAACGTACCATCATAATAAAAATCCTAAAAAAACTGGGGATAGAAAAAACACACCTCAACACAATAAAAACCATACATGATGAACCCACAGTTTGTATCATACTGAATAGGGAAAAGCTGAAAGACTTTCCTCTGAGACCTGGAACATGAAAAGGATACCCACTGTCACCAGTGTTATTCAACACAGTACTGTAAGTTTTAACAAGCACACAAGAGAAAATATAAATGGCATCCAAATTGGAAAAGAAAAAGTCAAATTACCCCTGTATTCAGATGCTATGATTTCATATTTGGAAAAGCTTAAAGAAACCGTTTCCACCAAGAAACCATTAGAACTAATAAACAAATTCAGTAAAGTTGCAGGATACAAGATCACCATACAAAAATCAGTAGCACTTCTATATGCCAACAGTGAATAATCTGAAAAGGAAATAAAAAGTAAACCAATTTACAATAGCCACAAATAAAATTAAATATCTAGGAATTAACCAAAGAAGTGAGAGATCTCTATAATGAAAGCTATAAAACACTGATGAAAGAAACTGTAGCGGACACACACACACACACACACACACACACACACACAGGAAGTATATTCCATGTTCATGGATTGGAAGAATCAATACTGTTAAAATATTAATAGTACCCAAAACAATATACAGATTCAATGCAATCACTATCAAAATATCAATGATATTCTTCAGAGAAACAGAAAGAAAAACCCCTACAATTTATCTGAAATTACAAAAGACCCAGAATAGGCAAACATATCCCAAGCAAAAAAGAACAAAACTGGAGAAATCAAATTACCTGACTTCAAATTATACTACAGAGCTATAGTAACCAAAACAGCATGGTACTGGCATAAAAAGGGACACGTAGACCAATGGAACAGCAGAGCAAACCCCAAAACAAATTCACACCTACAGTGAACTCATTTTTGACAAAGGTGGCAAGAACATACACTGAAGAAAACAATCTCTTCAATAAGTGGTGCTGGGAAAACTGCATATCCATATACAGAAGAATGAAACTAGACCCCTGTCTCTCGCCATATGCAAAAATCAAAACAAAATAGATTCTGACATCACGAATAAATCCATTACTTCAGAAGGGAGTAATAAAAAAGGAGAGTAGATCTAAATAAATAAAATCTGAAATAATAAAGAAGATATTACAACTGATACTGGAGATATTCAAAGGATCATCGGTAGCTAAAATATGAGCAAGTATATGGCAATAAATTGGACAATCTAGAAGAAATGGAAAAACTCCTAGCCACCTATAACCTACCAAGATTGAACCAGAAAGAAGTCCAAAACCTGAACAAACCAGGTTTGTAATGGATTTATCCATTACTTCAGAATCTATTTTGAAGTAAGATCTCAAATTATGAAAGCAACACAAGAAAACATTGAGGAACTCTCCAGGACATTGGTGCAGTCAAAAATTTCTTGAACAGCACTTCACAAGCCCAGGCGACCAAAGCAAAACTAGAAAGAGGGGATCATATCAAGCTAAAAAGTTTCTGCACAGGAAAGGACACAATCAACAAAGTGAAGAGACAATCCACAGAATGGGAGAAAATATTTGCAAACCACCTACCTGACAACAGGTAATAACCTGAAATACATAAGGAGCTCAAACAAACCTCTAGGATAAAAATCTAACAATCTGATCAAAGATGGGCAAAAGACTAAATAGATATTTCTCAAAAGGAGGCCTACAAATGGCAAACAAGCATATGAAAAGGTGCTTAACATCATTTATCATCAGAGAAGTGCAAATCAAAACTACAATGAGATTTCATCTCACCTTAGTAAAAATGACTTATATCCAAAAGACAGGCAATAGCAAGTGCTAGTGATAATGTGGAGAAAATAGAACCTTTGTACATGGTTGGTAGAATAATTAGTCCAACCACTGTGGAGAAAAGTTTAGAGAGTCCTTAGAAAACTAAAAACAGAGCGGCCATTGATCCGGTAATCCCATTGCTGGGCATATACCCAGAAAGTAAATGCATATATTGAAGAGATAGCTGCACTCCTATGTTTGTTGCAGCACTGTTTACAATAGCTAAGATTTGGAAGCAATGTAAGTGTCCATCAACAGATGAGCAGATAAAGAAAACATGGTACATATGCACAATGGACTACTATTGAGTCACCAAAAAAAAAAAAAAAAAAAGAATTAGTCATTTGCAAGAATGAATTAGTCATTTCAAACTGAAGATTACTATGTTAAGTGAAATAAGCCAGGCATAGAAAATAAAACACGTGCTTCCCTTATTTGTAGGATCTAAAAATCAAAACAATTGAACTCATGAACATAGTGGGCAGAAGGATAGTTACCAGAGGCTGGGAAGTATAGTAGAGCTGGGTGTGGAGGTGAATATGGTTAATGGGTACAAAAAATAGTTATACAGAATGAATGTGACCTACTATTTAACAGCACATATGGATGACTATAGTCAATAAAAACTTAATTGTACACTTTTAAATAACTTAGTGTGGTAATTAGGTTGTTCGTATCTCAAAGGATAAATGCTTGAGGAAATACATACCCTATTCTCCATGATGTGCTTATTTCACTTTGCATGCCTGTATCAAAACATCTCATATACCTCATAAATATATATATCTACTATGTACCCACAAAAAATTTTAAAAATTATATGGTGAGCAGTAAAATGGGAAATGTGGAAACCCTATACACATATTGATAGTTTTGACTATACAAAATAATAATGAAGTTCAAATTATGTTGTGTAAAAAGAGACTAAATAAAGGATACACATAAGTTACAGCACAGCAATACCACTGCTATTTGTGAGCAGCTCTGTATTACAGAATTATAATCTAAGCCTCATACATAATTTAAAATTTTCTGGTAATAATATGAAAAGAAAAATAAATTGATAAATTAATTTAAATAAACATTTTATTTAAACCAATATTTATAAAAGATTGCCATTTTGATATGCTAAAAATTATTGAGATATTTTACATTTTTATATTGTCATTGAAATATGTTATGTAATTTATACTTACAGCATATTGCAATACAGGCTAGCCATATTTTAAGAGCTCAATAGAGTATGTTTCTAGTGGCTACCACATAGGTTAGCACAGATCTACAGAAGTGTTTCTCAAACCTTAATGTACCTACAAATTCCACTGGGTTCTGTGAGCCGAGATTGTGCCATTGCACGGCAGCCTGGGTAACAAGAGCGAAACTCCATCTCAAAAAAAAAAAATTCCACTGGGTTCTTGACAAATTGAGATTCTGATTTGGAGGTCAGATGAGGCCTGGTACTCTGAATTTCAAATAAACTCATAGCGATGCTGATGTTTCTAATATTTTAGTCACTTTGGAGTAGCAAGTCTGTTGAAATCACATTAGGATGCAGTAGAAGAATTTTCAAATTAGTATGTTCATATTAGCAAAAAAAATAAATGAAATAACCCAGTGTCCATCATCAGTAGAATAGATGTCATTATACAGAGCAATCCAAGTTAACAGTGAAAATAAGCTTTTTAAAGCATGCATGGATGCAACTCAGAATATAATTTTCTGCAATAACAGGTTAAAGTAAATAATGTACTGTTTAGAAACATTTTTGTTCATAATAAAATTAAAAATAAATTCAAGGAAAGTATTGTCTATTAACTATGTTCACAGAGACATTATTTGTAATAGTCAAAAAGTAGAAACAACCCAAATTTTCATTGATCAATGAATGGATAAACAAAATAGTGTATATTCATAAAATAAAATATGATTCAGCTTTAAAAAGGAAAAAATTTTACTGTGTGTTATAATATGAATAAACCTTGAAGACCTTATGCTAAGTGAAATAAGCCAGTCTTAACAACAAAAATACTGTATGAATCTATTTATATGAAGTATTACAGCCTCAAATTTATAAAAAATAAAAAATAAGAAATGAAATGGTAATTACCAGGCTCTGAGAAGAGGGAAGTTATGTAAAGAGTTCGCTTTGTGTGACAAAAGAGTTTTGGAGTTTGGTTGCACAACAATGTGAATGTCCATAACATCACTGAATTATACATTTAAAAATAGTTATGATGGTAAATTTAATGCTATTTTCAACTTGCCACAATTAAAACTAAAAAAAAAAATATTTTAAAAAGCTTTAAAAAATCAAGGAAATTACTAGCATTAAATTCAGAAGAGTAATGACCTTGGGTAGGGAGCTGGGGAAGGTCTTCCATAGGTAAAGGCAATTTTTTACTTTCTAACCACCTATGAATCTTTCCTGTTAATAATAACCAACATTCTCTTTACTTTCATCGTGTTTCACGGCCTCTTGTTGTACCAGGGATAAACTTCCCCTATTTGTCAAGCAGTAGCTACGTGATTTTGCCTGTGGTTAGTGGTGGCTGCAGTTAAGCCTGAGCTCAGGGGTGCAGGCTACCTTGAAGTGTTCATAACTTTTCGGCTAGAAATACACATCCTAAGTATTTACTAGTACTACTGCGGACGCTGCTGTTCCTGCAGCTGCCGCTACTCCTGCTAATACACAATGATAAAAGCACTAATACTGCTAAATGTAACGTGGAGGGTACTGTGTGAGGCAAAACTTCAAGCTCATTTTCTTCACTCTCTGGTGCACAGTCGATCCTCTTGCGGTGGTTAGGATCTTTAGAGTACCGAGAGGCCAGGGAGTTATGCAGAATGTTGAAAGTTACTGCAACGTGGAGAGGCTTAACTTTTGTAAGATTTTGTGAAACCATACTTCCTTTGGGAAGTAAAAGTTTGAGGTTTTACCTTTTTTATTCTCAGAATTTGGAACATCAGGTCAATAGAGTCATCTAAGCTTCTGTAAGACAGGTCGTTCATGTTCATTCTATTTCCCAAGAAACTCCATAGAGGTCATGAATTAAGAAGCATTGATGCTGATGAGAACTACTCACTCAGTGTTGTTTTGAAACTTAGATCAGATAATGCATGTGAAGATAGTTAGCACAGAAGCTATCTTGCAGTAGGTGCCCATCTGAAATGAATTTATAAAATCCAATTACAAAACCTTATGTATTATCTATGGGAAACAAACTGAGTTATTGGCATGAAATCTTTTGTTTATAACCCTCACAAAATCCCAGGACAAGGCCAGGTGTTTCTTGCATCTGCAGAAGGAGGAAGCTACAGGTAGAGGATAAATGGTTCAGGCATCTTATTAGAAAAAAAAAAAAAAAATCAAAGCTTCTAATTCTGCTAACTTTAGCAAGCTTGTAGTTTTGTTGAGTGATGTGAAAACATACCGGTGGAATGAAGAACACCGATAAGCTAAAATAATTCATTTGAGCAATAATAATTCAAGGCACATTTTTATTATTAAAAAAAAAAGATGAATCCAACATGCCTTAGATTTCTCAGAATGTTTATATTCACTAACCGTTAGATGTGGTTTACAACCAAAGATAATTTGACAATGAAATTTCACTGATGAGTCACCCTTCCCTACTGGGAACTGTATAAGAAAGAGTCTACTGTAGCTGTTATGAGATCAAGATCTAGAGAAAGACTCCCCGGGTGGTTTGACTCCTGCCCTGTATTCTATCAGCATGTGACATGGGACAAGCCAGTACACCTCTCTGACCTTCATCTGTAAGATGATAATGACGGTAAGACTACATTTTGAACAGGACAGTTGTGAGACCAAAATAACAGTCAGAGTAAAGCCCATGGAATGTGTTTTATAAATTTCCCCAATCCTATTATCCAGTGGGTAGAAGCATTCTGCCAACACTGTAAAGAGTTCTTCAAATTCGAGCTGAAATTCTGCAGTTTCCATAACGCCTACAGTTCATCAGATCACCTCAGTGGAGGTTATTAATCTATTTCGATTGATTGACAGTTGCACAGAAGTCATTTGATTTATAATTTGAACCAAGTTGTTGAACTTATAATTTGGACAGGGCTCTAAATGCATTTTTGATTTATGTGTGTCCCCCATGCAGTTACAACAAATCACTGGTGGTTGAGCAACATTTACTCTAAGACACATACATTTAAATCTTAAATTAAATTGGATTTTAAAGGGCAAAGAAATTTAGATTTCTTCATGTAAAGATCAATGCAGCAAATAACTGCAAAAGAAGCAATATGATCAAGTGAGGAAAGCTATACCACTTAACATCCAGAAAAAAACAAATTCTGTTTACAATTTTGTCTCTAAGTTGCACTACAGACTTTCAGAGTTATGCGAAAACACAGTGAACTTCCAGCTCAACATTTTTACTTTACATACAAGAGGGCTAGTGCTCAAGGTCATAGAATAGTTAGTGGCTAAGTTGGAAATTTCACAACTTTCCACAGTATCACACAATTCTATGTCTCAGTTGCTTTTTCTGAAAAAATACAAGGAAAATAATATAAGCTCTCCTTATCTATAGAGTTTTTTTTTTATAGAACTTGAACAAAACACTTGGAAGAACATTAAAATATAACAGTACTGTACAAATTTCTACATACACCCAAACTTTCATTCCTTAGGCAAGGGAAGGAGTGGAGTTAGACACACCCATTCATCAAGGGGCTGCTATTAGAGAAGCTCTACCACCTGCCTACTTTCAGTTTTATTCTTATAAAACCCCATGATATTTTCTAATTTTCAGATGACAAAACCGAAGTTTCTGAAGGGAAGTGTCAACCTAGGATTTCAAACACTCAAGGCCTCTGTTTGTGTCACTTGGCTGCAGTGCTGCTGGATCTCTTAAATCGGATCGATCAGGATTATTAATGAGAGATTGTAAATTTATTATTTCCTGGCAAAGCAAAAACACCTGCCTCTTTAAGATTTGACCCTAATTGTAAAACGGTTTTCTTCTTGCTGCAGTATTAGGTGTCATATTAATCTTTCTTTCTGACCTCATTCTAGCAAATAGTCTTAGAGAAAGAAATAAATAATGTTGCTGTAAATTGATTTATATGATCTCTAGAGATACAGTACTAGCCAAAGATACCAGGCCATATCTGGGCCCCCATCAGTAGATCAAAGGTGACTGTGTCTTATTATTTGTGTTCAGAATGATTACTGAAATGTCCACTTTCCTAATGTCATGCCTTCAATCAACTATTCTGAACTTTGTCTTCTGCTGATCTGGTGCCAAATATAATGCAATGACTTATTTCAATGGCCATGATACAACATATTCTAGATATTCAAACTTGATGTGGTACAAAGGTGAGCAATTATAAAAAGGAAAACAGGACTT
Source organism: Sapajus apella (assembly GCF_009761245.1). NCBI lineage: Eukaryota > Metazoa > Chordata > Mammalia > Primates > Cebidae > Sapajus > Sapajus apella. Next base: position 12,279,605 of record NW_022436996.1, read on the forward strand.
TAGGTTTCTAAGTACTTAAGTGAGCTCAGCGAAAATGCTGCATCTCAGAGCATCATAGGTTCGTTTCCCAACAAGCTACATGATGAAAGCATAATGACTTGGTTTCCCTCTTAAACTCCCCTAAGATTAACAAATTGAAACTTCATTCAGCACAGAAAATATTCAAAGCAGAAGTATGATTGTGTCCATATTTCCCCAAACTACTTCAATCCTTTCCTTCTCAATGGAAATCAGTGCACGTTATAGTTAGAGGTCATTATCATCTTTCATCCAGTAGAAGACATGATTATTGAATGCCTGCTGCTGTGGACAAAATGTGTCCTCTCAAAATTTATACTGTGGAACCCTAACCCTCCAGGTAATGGTATTGGAAACGGGGCATTGAGAAGTAATTATGTCATGAAAATGAAAGCCTCATGAATGATATTAGTGCCCTTATAAGAAGAGAAATGAAAGAGATGAACTCTCTCTGTCAAGTGAGAATACAGCAAGAAGATGGCCCTCTGTAAACCAGAAAAAGGCTTTATGAGGAACCAAATTCTGGACTTCAAAACCTCCAGAACTGTAAAAAAATAGATTAAGTCATCTGGTCAATTGTATTTCATTATAGCAGCCGAAGCATATTAAGAAACCTGCTGTTTGATCAGCACTCAAAAAAAGGCGTGGGTATATTCTTTGATCTTAAAAACAGTAACAACAATGGTATTTGAATGAATGAGACCTAAAAAAAAACAAAAAAAAAAAAAACACCCATAGCATTGCTTAAAAATAAAGTACAAATTATAATCATGCATTAAAGTAATGGTTACAGATAAGTTCAGTAGGACGGTAATTGCAAAAAGGATAAAAAAGTATAGGAAAGCAACCAAGAGATGAGATTTGCACCAGAGGTTGACAGGATAATCAGATGAGAAGAGAGAGGATATGTTAGACACAGAACTGGGGAAAAGTGATGAAAGTATACACTATACGTGGTTAATTCTCAAGGCATTTGAAGTGAGGCATTAATTTTGGGACTGAGAATGAAATTAAAGAACATGCAATCAATTAAGAAGGAGCCTGAAAATTAGGTGAGAAATTTAGACTTTATCGCAAGAGAAACAGAAAGCGATGGAGGATTTAAGAGCAGACAATAAGGGAATGATAAGAAAATTTTCAGATAGTAGGCATCAATATGCCAGATGAGAATGGTTTTTGAGAAACTGGAAGAGGAGTGTCTGTACAAAAGTCTGTGTTGACTAAGCAAAGGAGCAAAGGGAAGAACGTGATGGAAAAATAAAGGAAGAAAAACACAAAACGGATAACTCTGGCGAAGCCTGATATAATGATTTCTTGGTAGGATCACCAAGTTTAGCAAATATAAATACAGAAGATTCAATTAAATTTGAATTGAAAACAATATATTTTAAGTATGACTCATATCTGCATAATACACAAAATTTCATTCATTGTTTATATAAAATTAAAATTTATGTACACATCCTGTGTCTTATCTGGCAACACTATCTGAGACATTCCCGTGTGTCACTGATAACTTTATGTTATGAACATACTCAAAGAATAACTGGTTTGGTAATACAGAGAAGTATGAATTCATAATATCTAATACCAGAAATACAGATTATGTTTAAGTAAAATTATGTATACAAATAATCATACTATCTATTGAGACATACTGACATTAGGGCAGTTGTAACATTAATCTCAGTAGAATTAATGGAATTTTTAAAACCCTTTTGACAAGCAGATGTTCTGAGAGGAAGAATGGAAATTGTAGATCTTTAAGGAGAATATGCAATTATCTAAAACTTGTAGTTTCAAAATTATAACAAAACAAGACTCCACTCTTTTGAAATGAAGATTAAAAACTAGAATCAATAGTGTACATAGAGAAATTTCTCTGCTGCAATAATGCCAACATGACTAAACTTTAGGCAGGCCAAGGAAAAAAGTAAAAATAACTCTTTATATGCTTTTCCATATTTTTGAAAAGGGAATAATGATTACATGTAGTTATTGGGAAAATAAATGTGTGAAACTTCATTAGAGTCTAAGTTAAAAGTGCTCACAGAAGAAAAGCAAACAAACAAACAAAAAAACCTCACAAAACCCAAACAATATTTAATCACAGAATTATGCAGAAAGAAAATGACTTAAGATACACACACACACACACACACACACACACACACATATATACATATATATAAAATGTGAAAGCTGTCACACTGGCCCTCTGCCCTTGCAAAAAGGCAGAAGGTCCACTGAGCTGTTTAGCACTTAAGCCATTCACAGATGGCAAATCTAAAAGAGAGCACTGCAACACATGCCTACTTGGGCTTTGGGAGTCACAGGCACCCCTAGATGCTACCACAGGGCCAGAGCCCAGAAGCACTCGACTTGGCTCCTGTTATATGGTTTATACATTTATGCACACACACACACATGCACACACACATTTATATATATATAATATTATATATAGATTATATATAACTTATAGAAAGTTTAGGAACAAAAAAACAATAAAATACAACATCTGGAAGGCACAAAATGGAATAAAGATGCTTTAGCATGTAATGAACCTGGTGAAGTTTTTTTGCAAGGGTTTGGACGTCAGTGACTAAAAGACTGACTTGCACTTGTTTAAGGCCCACATCCATATTGTGTTTTTCACCTACAGCATATCAAAATTCCACTCACTCGGAGCATATCTCTTCTAATCATACAGACTTTCTAGATTGTTCTAACCACCATTAATTTCTTCCTTCTTCAAAAATCTGTATAGTTTATTTTACTCATTTTTTCTCATAATGATATATGGCCATTTCTTTTTTATTTTGTTATATCTCCTTTCAGCTTTAGGAACATAGGGATCATGATTTTGTTTTCTGTGTGTAGTTCTAAACAAATAATAATCAACACATGCTTAATAAATTCAAGTGAAAGATACAGTAGAAAACCTCATAAAACCTTTAATACTGAACTTTCTACTGAGGAATTAAATACAAACTTTTTTGTCTACTGGCTTGAAACCTGAAGGCTTAATCTGACAACATGTCTATATAGGCTCCCTCTAGTATAAAGAGAACTGTGAGTTCACGAGGATATGTCCTGCCTAGTGAAGAGAAATGGGTATTAGACTGCTGGAGACAGTTCTCCTTCTTGTTTGTTTGTTAAGGCAGGTTTTGAAATCTAGGATGATCACTGTGTATGACTATCAAATAAAGGACATTTTAATTTTAAGAGTAGTCAGTTATTTGTCATTTCTATTATAGAAGGAAACCACAGATCAGTGATAGCAATCAGAGCCTTACATGAAATAAAACATTTGTACTGAAAGATACCATTCGTGTCTTTTCATCACTAATCTTCTGAACCATCTGGAACAGATAAAAATTACAGATTTCCAGGATCTGCTCATCATAATGTATCTTTTTCATGTACTATTTCTACCTAGATTAATGTTGCAACTTTCTTAATCTAATTTTTGTCTCGATATGTAGTATTTATCATTTTTATACATTGTTTTTTAACTTAGACACATTTCATATTTCTGACATCAAATATTATGAAGCCACATTTTTTTCTGAGGCACCAAACCAGTTGTGATATCGACAGGAGACAGAGAAATACTGGGTAGAAGAGGGTAGTTCTCCAGCAAAAGCCCCACCCCAGAGCCTCGAAATCCACAGCCCTAAATGGGAACAGGAATTCCTGTCTTTGTGCCCAAATGTTGCCTTTTGGCCCACCACAGACCCCATCCTGTACTCATATAAATCCCAAACCCCAGGTTCCATGAGCCGATGAGCAGATGAAGAGAAGTGCAGAAGAGCAGCAGAGAAGGAGAGAAGAAAAAGAACATCTGAATATTGGGAAGAGTTTGGCTGGGGAGGGTTGAAGAGAAAATCAGCCACTGGATGGCTAAACTCCAGGGGAAGAGCACCTACCCATTCCATCCCCTTTCTAGCTTACCATCTATCCCATTGAGAGCCACTTCCACCACTCAAAAAACACTGTATTCACCATCCTTCCAGTCTGTGCATGATCGGGTTTTTCCCGGATGCCAGAGAAGAGGTGGGGATACAGAAAGCTGTCACACTGGCCCTCTGCCCTTGCAAAAAAGCAGAGGGTCCACTGAGCTGTGTAGCACTTAAGCCATTGGCAGATGGCAAATCTAAAAGAGAGCACTGAAACACATGCCTACTTGGGCTTTGGGAGTCACAGGCACCCCTAGATGCTACCACAAGGCCAGAGCCCAGAAGCACTTGACCTGGCTCCTGCACCTGCCTGTCTGCATGCTCTCCATCCCCTAAGCAGAGGTGGAGCCAAGCCACACTCCTGTTGCACATCCTCAGAGGCAGTCAGGGAACTCTCCTGTTTCAATTGCACCTTGACTATTGCTGTTTTGTTAGGCAAACACTGGAACAAGGAAATTTCCCAGATAGGGTTTCCAGAGTCATGAATTCTGAGGACGAATCTAGGAATCTTAAATTAAAAGAAAAAAATCTCAAGATAACTCTGTTCAGCTGTATTTTGGAATCACAAGCGTAGTCATTGTTAGGCTTTCAGATTTAAAGAAATTGAGGTCTCTGAAAATCAAAAGAAGTTTCCGAGTGTCACAAAACATTTTATTGTTAAAGCTAAAAGTAAGAGCTCAGCCCTTCAATTTCTGTATAGTGGCATTTTGCGTCTACATTTCTTCTGTGGTCATTTCCTCTGACAAATAAACCCTGTCCATTTTACTAACCAAGTTCCCTTTTACATAAGCATGCCTGGGAGTTAATTTGAGAAAACCATGGCAATCTGCCCCCTGGAAGCAATATTTTTGAAAACAGAAAAATTCAAAGGCTTGCTGAAAATCAGGCATCAAAGACTGTCATTTAAGGGTGAAATGAATATTAAATTCTTTCAACCACTTTATATGAAAGAAATGGGCAATATCTTCTTGTCACAGTATGAGATCAAAATCTTGTAGTCTCAGCTAAAGACTTCACTTTTTAAAGCCAAAAGTGTTTATAATAAATGGGAATATATTTTATTAAGTAACTCCTTGATTAATTCCAGAATGTAATAGCACCCTACCATTAAAAAAAAATCCACAACAGCAGGGTTCATTATTCTCATTTAAAAGAAAAGGAAATTCAGCTCAGAGATGGGTAGCACAACTAGTGAACAGAGATCTGAGAGCAAAGTTTGAGTCTTGATGTTTCTCATATCTTACATATTACCAAACTTAAGTCCTTCCTTCTTCTTCAAAAATAAAGTGATAAAACTCATATATGTTTATTTTCCAAAGACTAAAGATTATACATGCAAAATAAATTAAAAATCCACTTTACCTGGAAAATATTTAACTAGAAAATACAATAAGATTTTTTTATTTGGGCTAGGGCTAAGATAGAAAGTAATTAACTAGAAAGTCCAATAAGATTTTTCATCTAGGCTAGGGCTGATACTCAAAATATCCCATTAAAACAGATGGATGGGACAAGTTTGCCTTTCTCTGTGTCTTCTATATAGTATCAAACAAGGCAAAACCAACCACACAAAACAAAATATAAAACAAAAATCCAAAAACAAACGAAAGGAAAAAACAAACAGCCTTCTTAATTTTCATGTGGAAATATGAAAACAAATGTTTCACCATATTTTCTTATTCACTTAGGGCCAGAAATCCCAAGGAAAAGAACTTGATCTCAGTCAAAATAGAATTGTAGACATAGTTACACAAATATCTGAAGAACCTGAGATGAGGAACAACTCATGGGAATGTGTTTCAAGGAAAGGCAGTTGACTCCTTCACACAAAAATTGTCACAAAGCAGGAAGGAGCTCTGCATAGTGGGGGAACTTGGAGCTAGGGCATAATTTCTCTAGAAAATAATGTTTCTGAGTGTTTTATTAATTATCCCTAAATGTGCCTCAGATCTATCACTACACACCTACTGCACACCATCTACACACCCACTTCTGGAAAGGAGAGAGTTCTATGTTAAAAAATAAAACAGTTCTTTTTCTAAAGTATATTCTTCTAAAAGAGGTCACAGGAGAAAGGAATTTCTATTGAAATGGGAAAGAAAGAAGCACAGAAGATCACAAGGTCAATCGATGATGACATGCTGACTTTAGAAGCCAAGTCAGGAGCATGCTCCACTGCCATGCAGACTGAAGGCCATGAACAATGAATTGCCTCCCCCAAAAGCAGGGACACCAGTGAGGAAGAAAGCAGAGCAGCTGCAGAGTCAGACTCAAGTGCAATCATATATGATGCAAAACCCCACCATGCCTCCACCTTTGTAAAGAAATAAGAAGTGATGGCCATGTGGCAGATGGAGTTTACTGTTGCAACAGGTCCAGTGAAGGGCTACTAGATGAAAGACAGAACATGCAGTTGAATCTGAATTAATAGACAACATTTTTTGGTATAAGTGTGTTCCAGGTAATATTTGGAACATTATACTAAAAAAGTTGCTGTTCACCTGAAATTCAAATTTAAATGGGTATCCTGTGCTTTTCTTTTATCATCTGGTAACTGTATCTCAGGGGCATACCAAGAGTCTTACTGGGCTGAGAACACATCATTAAGTTAACTCTACCAAGATAGTGATTGTAAGAATCATTTGAAAACCAAGCAAATACAAGCAAGTTCATCAGGAAAACTCTATTTCATCAAATCAGACAATACTGGGGACAAATGGTGCTGCACTGTGAATAATCATCCTTGTTTCTGTGACTTATGATGTTACTTGCTATGGACATACTTCCAGCTTTATGAAGAACAACTCTCCTTCACTTAGTTCCTTTCCAGACACACCACACTTAATTGGACTGGTACTTTAAGCATCCTCTCACCTGATGTCCTGATGCTCTTCTTTACCTGCTCTTCATATTACTAATGCTTATAACCTAGGTTGTCTCTTCCAGGTTCTTCATCACTGCTATTGCTGCTGGTGCTTCTGTACTGGCAGCTCTGACAAAACTTTTATGATATCAGCCTGGTTCTGAATCCCCTAAAGTCTTTGCACCAAAACACCAAAAGCATGCTGGGCCTTGCAGATGTATAGGAAAATTGTCTTTCCAATTCACATTCGCACATTGACATATGGCCATCAAAGCATTCCTGCTTGTATCCTCCTGACTGACAGAGCAACCTTTAAAGACTTTGTTCTACTTCAATCCCTCAATCATGTCTACAGAGTTGTCAGGCACAAGCTGTGGTGCAATCCTTTAGGTAGACTTTTACTCCTCCATACGTAGTGCTTTATAAATTTCCCATAGATAAATCATCCTTTCAGCTTTTTTTTCATATTCATTCCCAGTTCTATTTAAGCTCTCATGAATATAATCTCACCAAAATTGCCCCACTAATTTTGGGAACGCTCATTTTAAAGCTGGGAACACTTTTATAAACAAAAATAAATTTCAGGCCATTTCTAACAACTTGCTATACTTTTGAATATTCAATAACAAAAGTTTAGTATTCTTTAACATGCTGAATTTATATGAGCTCCAGCTGAAGCCATAGTCTCTCAAGGGTCACAGCTGCCTAATAGTGGTTTCTGAAATTGGAAGGTGTCCTGGTCACCTCAGACTTCATGTACAGGCATTGTTCATTCTAGGTCATTCATTCACTCACCAAATGTTTAATGAGGACCTTTTATATGAAAGGCACTATTAGAAAAGCAAAGATATATGTAACAGAATAATGGACTGGAAACTCAAATAAAGCTCTTTATTCCCTCTTCACTTTGTTTGCTCCTACCTTAGCCTGTTGCTCAGCCATGATGCTCCCATAGTCTCAGAAAAGAGATATAATAGCATAATCGCAGAGAAATTAGAGAAATTCTTCCTGTCTTTAAAATCCCCAAATCTGTTTAACTTAGGAAAATTAGAGTAGACACAATTTTTTGAGAACAATGAGAGGGTTAGATAGCACTCCCTACCTTTCCAGCTCTCATTCGTTAATGATTTTCTATGTTAGGGTGTTTTTCTAAGGTGAACACAAACAAAGGAAATAAAATATAGTACGGATGTTAGTGGGTCTCACTAGAGATGAACGAACCTTGTCCTAGTATCCTTGCCTCTGATGTGTCTAGGCCAAACAATTTAAAATGAGTAAACTCTCCTATTTTATAACTTCTTCAGTTATTGGCCTTGCATTTAATATCTTGCTCCCTTTCCTCATAACATGATTTTATTTCCTTATGAAACATTTTGTGACAAGAGACTGAAAATAGCCTATTTAGAAATGAATGATGAACAGTGTGAAAATTTAGAAAATCTTAACACTTAACGAGAAGCTGTAGGCCAATATCCTGAATTAACATCAATGCAAAAATCCTCAGCAGCACATCAAAAAGTTAATTCATCACAATCAAGTACACTTTATTCCTGGGATGCAAGGCTGGTTCAACATGTGCAAATCAATAAAAAAATTAGAAAACCATATGATCATTTTAACAGATGCAGAAAGAGGTTTTGATAAAATGTGGTATCCTTCTTGATAAAAATCCTCAACAAACTAGGCATCGAAGGACATACCGTAAAATAATAATAGCCATCTCTGACAAAGCCACAGCCAATCTCATACTAAATGGGCAAAAGCTGGAAGCATTTTCCTTAAGAACAAGAACAAGATGAGGATGCCACTATCAGCACTCATTATTCAACATAATAATGGCAGTCTTAGCAAATGCAGTCAGGCAAAATAAAGAAATAAAGGGAATTTAAATAGGAAACAAGAAGTAAAATTATTTATCTTTGCTGATGATATGATTATACACCTATCAAACCATAATGTCTTCACCAAAAGGTTCCAAGAACTGAAAAATGACTTTGGTAATGTTTTAGAATACAAAATTAATGCATGAAAAGCAGTAGGATATCTATACATCAATAATATTCAAGCTCACAGCCAAATCAAGAATGCAAACCCATCAACAATAGCAAAAAAAAAAAAAAAAACAAAAACGCCTAGGAATCCATCTAACAAAGAAGGCAAAAGATCTCTACAAGGAGAAATACAAAATACTGCTTAAAGAACTCATAGGTGACATATATAAATGGAAAAAACATTCCATGTTCATGTATTGAAAGCATCACTGTAAGTGAAATCACCATTCTTCCCCAAAGTAACCTCCATATTCAATTTTATTCTAATCAAACTACCAATGCCATTTTTCACAGATTTAGAAAAAAACTAAAATTCATATGAAATGAAAAAAGAGCTGAAAAGCCAAAGCAACCCTAAGCAAAAAGAACAAATCCAGAGGCATCACACTATTTGACTTCAAACTGTACTATAAGGTTACCATAACTTAAAAAACATGGTAATGTTATACACATAGACACAAAGACCAATGGAAGAGAATAGAGAACCTAGAAGTAAAGCCACAGACCTACAACCATCTAATCTTCAACAAAGTAGACAAAAATAAGCAATGAGGAAAGACTCCCTATTTAATAAATGGTGCCAGGATAACTGTCGAACCATATGCAGAAGAACCAAACTAGAACGCTATCTTTCACCATATATAAAATTTTCTCAATATTAATTAAAGATTTAAATGTAGGACCTCAAACTATAAGAATACTAGAAGAAAACCTAGAAAACAGCATTCTGGATATTAGCCTTTGCAGATAATTTATGGCTAAGTCTTCAAAAGTGATTGCAGTAAAACCAAAAATTGACAAGTGGGACTTAACAAGCTTCTACAAAGCAACAGAATCAATGAACAGAGTAAATAGAAAACCTATAGTATGGGAGAAAAAAAATTGCAAGCCATATATCCAACAAAAGTCTAATATCGAGAATCTATACGTAACAAACAATTTAACAAGCATAAAACCACCTCATTAAAAACTAGGCAAAGAACATGAACAGACACTTCTCAAAAGAAGACATACATGCAGCCAACAATTGTATGAAGAAATGCTCAGCATTACTAATCACTAGAAGAACGCAAATAAAAATCATAATGAGATACAATTTCATGCCAGTCAGAATGGCGATTACTAAAAAGTCAAAAAATAACACGCTAATGCGGCTGGGGAGAAAAGGGAGCACTTACATATCCCTGCTGTGAATGTAAATTAGTTCAGCCTCTGTGGAAAGCATGTTGGAGATTTCTCAAAGAACTTAAAAGAGTACTACCGGAAGAGGATCCAAGATGGCCGTTTAGGAACAGCTCAGGATTGCAGCTCCCAGTGAAAGCGCAAAGGGTGAGTGGACACCGCATTTTTATTGCCCACAAACTAGGAAATTCCCAGGCGGAGGAGCTCCACAGGTCTCCAGTGTGGCTGTTTCGGCCGGTGCAGCTGTGCCAGCCGGCGCCGCTGCTTTGCCCTGCACGGCTGCTTTGTCGGCGCCCCGGAGCAGCAGTTGTCTGTACAAAGTACACCAGTCTGGGTGCCTTTCTGGCTGCTGATTGGAGCCATGGGAAGTCACCCATTTGTCTGTTTAAAAAGGGGACTGAGCAGAGAACCAGGACAGTAGATTCCAGGGGGGGAAAAAAAAAAGAGCCACAAACCTCAGTGCTGCTGTTTAAGCCAGCGCAGTGAGTGGCCGCAGGGGAAAACAAACAGACCCCAGCGCCTCTTCAACAGGCGACTGGAACACCAACTTAAAAAATGCTCCGAGGCAGGAAGCCAGGCGATCAGGCTTGGCTGGTCCCACCCCCACAAAAGAACAGCAATCAGAAACTCTCTGGATTGAGAGTTTCACAGCAAGCACAGCTGAACCCGGGATGGTCCAGCTCTGAGGGGGAGGGGCGTCCGCCATTACTGAGGCAGCCTGCCACTACGGAGGTAGTCAGCTAATCATGAGGCAGCCCGCCGTTGCCAAGGCAACCCGCCATTGCTGAGGCAGCCCGCCGTTGCCAAGGCAACCCGCCACTACAGAGAGACTCTGCCTTAAAAGAGGCGGGCCACCCTTGCTGAGGCAGTTCTAACTACACCCATATAAACAGGACTGCAGGGAAGTTCACTCAGCAGCTGGGTGGAGCCCACAACAGTTCAGCAAAGCCTCTACAGGCAGACAGTGACTGGGCTGCCTCATTGCTGGGCAGGGCAGCTCTGAAGGAAAAAGAAAAGAAGGCAGCAGTATCATGGAAACTCATAAATAAAGCCCTAAATCCCTGGGACAGAGCACCTGGGAACAAAAAGAAGTTTATGAGTTCTACTGCAGCAGACCTAAACATACCTGCCCAACAGCTCTGAATGAACAACAGAGCTCACAGCTCACCATTTGAGCTCCTATAAAAAGAGACCGTCTCCTCAAGCAGCTCCCTGACCCCTATATATCCAAAGAGACACTTCATAAAGGAGAGATCAGACTGACACCTGGCGGGTATCCTTCTGGGACAAAGATAGCAGAAGAAGAAGAAACCTGGTAACAACCCTTACTGTTCAGCAGCTGCTGCAGGTGAACCCCAGGCAAGCGGGGCCTGGAGTAAACCTCAGCAGACCTACAGCAGAGGGGCCAGACTGTCAGAAGGAAAACCAAGAAACAGAAATAACCTCATCATTAATAAACAGAACGTCAATCTGAAAGATTTGAGACCCAATCTGAAAGCCAGCAACTACAAAGTCGACAGGTGGATAAATCCTTAAAGATGGGAAGAAACCAGTGCAAAAAGGATGAAAACACCCAAAACCAGAATACCTTTCCTCCTAAAAGGGATCACAACTCCTCACCAGCAAGGGAACAAGGTTGGATGGAGAACGAGTGTGAGGAAATGACAGAATCAGACTTCAGAAGGTGGGTAGTCAGAAACTTTTGTGAACTAAAAGAACATGTTCTAACCCAATGCAAAGAAACAAAGAACCTTGAAAAAAGATTTGACGAAATGCTAATGAGAATGGACAAAATAGAAAGGAATATAAGTGAATTGATGGAGCTGAAAAACACAACACGAGAACTTCGTGAAGCATGCACAAGTATCAACAGCCAAATTGACCAAGCAGAAGAAAGGATATCAGAGGTCGAAGATCAACTCAATGAAATAAAATGGGAAGGCAAGAATGGAGAAAAAAGGGTAAAAAGGAATGAACAAAGTCTCCCAGAAATGTGGGACTATATGAAAAGTTTGATAGGCGTACCTGAATGCAACGAAGAGAATGAATCCAAGCTGGAAAATACTCTTCAGGATATTATCCAGGAAAACTTCCCCAACCTACCAAGGCAGGCAAACATTCAAGTCCAGGAAATACAGAGAATACCACAAAGATATTCGTCAAGAAGAGCAACCCCAAGGCACATAATCGTCAGATTCACCAGGGTTGAAATGAAGGAGAAAATACTAAGGGCAGCCAGAGAGAAAGGTCGGGTTACCCACAAAGGGAAGCCCATCAGACTCACAGCAGATCTCTCAGCAGAAACCCTACAAGCCAGAAGAGAGTGGGGGCCAATATTCAACATCCTTAAGGAAAAGAACTTTCAACCCAGAATCTCCTATCCAGCCAAACTAAGCTTCATAAGTGAAAGAAAAATAAAAACCTTTGTGAACATGCAAGTACTCAGAGATTTAGTCACCACCAGGCCAGCTTTACAAGAGCTCCTGAAAGAGGCTCTACGCATATAAAGGAACAACCAGTACCAGCCACTCGAAAAACATGCCAAATGGTAAAGAGAATCAACACAGTAAAGAACCTGCATCAACTAATGGACAAAACAACCAGCAAGCACCAAAATGGCAGTATCAAATTCACACATAACAATATTAACCCTAAATGTAAATGGACTAAATGCCCCAATCAAAAGACACAGACTGGCAAATTGGATAAAAAGCCAAAACCCATCGGTGTGCTGTATCCAGGAAACCCATCTCACATGCAAGGATACAAAAAGGCTCAAAATAAAGGGATTGAGGAAGATTTACTAAGCAAATGGAGAGCAAAAAAAAGCAGGAGTTGCAATTCTCATCTCTGATAAACTAGACTTTAAAGCAACAAAGATCAAAAGAGACAAAGAAGGACATTACATAATGGTAAAAGGATCAATGCAACAAGAAGAGCTAACGATCCTAAATATATACGCACCCAATACAGGAGCACCCAGATACATAAGGCAAGTTCTTAATGACTTACAAAGAGGCTTAGACTCCCACACAATAATAGTGGGAGACTTTAACACCCCATTGTCAATATTAGACAGATCAACCAGACAGAAAATTAACAAGGATATCCAGGACTTGAACTCAGACCTGGACCAAGCAAACCTAATAGACATTTACAGAACTCTCCACCCCAAATCCACAGAATATGCATTCTTCTCAGCACCACATCACACCTACTCTAAAACTGACCACATTATAGGTAGTAAATCACTCCTCAGCAAATGCAAAAGAACGGAAATCATAACAAACAGTCTCTCAGACCACAGTGCAATCAAGTTAGAACTCAGAATTCAAAAACTAACCCAGAGACGCACAGCTTCATGGAAACTGAACAACTTGCTCTTGAATGTTGACTGGATAAACAATGAAATGAAGGCAGAAATAAAGATGTTCTTCGAAACCAACGAGAATGAAGACACAACATACCAGAATCTCTGGGACTCATTTAAAGCAGTCTCTAGAGGAAAATATGTAGCAATAAGTGCCCACATGAGAAGCAAGGAGAGATCAAAAATTGACACCCTATCATCAAAATTAAAAGAGTTAGAGGAGCAAGATCACAAAAGCTCAAATTATAGCAGAAGACAAGAAATAGCTAAGATCAGAGCAGAATTGAAGGAGATAGAGACAGAAAAAACCCTTCAAAAAATCAATAAATCCAGGAGCTGTTTTTTTGAAAGATCAACAAAATAGACAGACCACTAGCCAGATTAATAAAAAAGAAAAGAGAGAATAACCAAATTGATGCCATAAAAAACGATAAAGGGGGTGTCACCACAGATTCCACAGAAATTCAAACCATCATCAGAGATTATTACAAACAACTCTATGCACATAAACTAGTAAACCTGGAAGAAATGGATAAATTCCTGGACACTTGCCTCCTCCCAAGCCTAAACCAGGAAGAAGTGGAAACCCTGAACAGACCCATAACAAGGTCTGAAGTTGAGGCAGCAATTAAGAGCTTACCACCGAAGAAAAGCCCAGGGCTAGACGAGTTCACAGCCGAATTCTACCAGACATACAAAGAGGAGCTGGTACCATTCCTTCTGAAACTCTTCCAAACAATACAAAAAGAGGAAATTCTTCCCAAATCGTTTTATGAGACCAACATCATCCTGATTCCAAAACCTGGCAGAGACTCAACAAGAAAAGAAAACTTCAGGCCAATATCCATGATGAACATAGATGCAAAAATCTTCAATAAAATACTGACAAGCCGATTGCAACAGCACATCAAAAAGCTTATCCACCATGATCAAGTAGGCTTCATCCCGGGGATGCAAGGCTGGTTCAACATACGCAAGTCTATAAACATAATTCACCACATAAACAGAACCAAAGACAAAAACCACCTGATTATCTCAATTGATGTAGAGAAGGCCTTTGACAAAATTCAACAGCCCTTTATGCTAAAAACCCTCAATAAGCTAGGTATCGATGGAATGTATCTCAAAATAATAAAAGCTATTTATGACAAACCAACAGCCAATATCATCCTGAATGGGCAAAAATTGGAAGCATTCCCCTTGAAATCTGGCACTAGACAAGGATGCCCTCTCTCACCACTCCTATTCAATATAGTACTAGAAGTTCTAGCCAGAGCAATCAGGCAAGAAAAAGAAATAAAGGGCATTCAAATAGGAAAGGAGGAAGTCAAATTGTCTCTATTTGCAGATGACATGATTGTATTTCTAGAAGACCCCATCGTCTCAGCCCCAAATGTCCTGAAACTGATAAGCAACTTCAGCAAAGTCTCAGGTTACAAAATCAATGTGCAAAAATCACATGCATTCCTATACACAAATAACAGACTTAAAGAGAGCCAAATCAAGAACAAACTTCCATTCACAATTCCCACAAAGAAAATAAAATACCTAGGAATACAACTAACAAGGAACGTAAAGGACCTATTCAAGGAGAACTACAAGCCACTGCTCAATGAAATAAGAGAGGACACAAACAGGTGGAGAAACATTCCATGTTCGTGATTAGGAAGAATCAATATCGTGAAAATGGCCATACTGCCCAAAGTAATTTACAGATTCAATGCTATCGCCATCAAGCTACCAATGACCTTCTTCACAGAACTGGAAAAAACCACCTTAAACTTCATATGGTACCAAAGGAGAGCCCGCATAGCCAAGTCAATGCTAAGCAAAAAGAACAAAGTGGGAGGCATTACACTACCAGACTTCAAACTATACTACAAGGCTACAGTAACCAAAACAGCATGGTACTGGTACCAAAACAGAGATATAGACCAATGGAACAGAACAGAAGTCTCGGAGGTAACACAACATATCTACAACCATCTGATCTTTGACAAACCAGACAAAAACAAGCAATGTGGAAAGGATTCCCTGTTTAATAAATGGTGTTGGGAAAACTGGCTAGCCATGTGCAGAAAGCAGAAATGGACCTTTCCTGACACCTTACACTAAAATTAACTCCAGATGGATTAAAGACTTAAACATAAGACCTAACACCATAAAAACCCTAGAAGGAAATCTAGGCAAAACCATTCAGGACATAGGTGTAGGCAAGGACTTCATGACCAAAACACCAAAAGCATTGGCAACAAAAGCCAAAATAGACAAATGGGACCTAATCAAACTCCACAGCTTCTGCACGGCAAAAGAAGCAGTCATTAGAGTGAATCGGCAACCAACAGAATGGGAAAAAAATTTTGCTGTTTACCCATCTGACAAAGGGCTGATATCCAGAATTTACAAAGAACTGAAACAGATCTACAAGAAAAAAAACAAACAAGCCCATTCAAAAGTGGGCAAAGGATATGAACAGATACTTTACAAAAGAAGACATTCATGAGGCCAACAAACATATGAAAAAATGCTCATCATCACTGGTCATCAGAGAAATGCAAATCAAAACTACATTGAGATACCATCTCACGCCAGCTAGAGTGGCAATCATTAAAAAAACTGGAGACAACAGATGCTGGAGAGGATGTGGAGAAACAGGAACACTTTTACACTGTTGGTGGGAGTGTAAATTAGTTCAACCATTGTGGAAGACAGTGTGGCGATTCCTCAAGGACCTAGAAATAGAAATTCCATTTGACCCAGCAATCCCATTACTGGGTATATATCCAAAGGATTACAAATTGTTCTACTATAAGGACACATGCACACGAATGTTCATTGCAGCACTGTTTACAATAGCAAAGACCTGGAACCAACCCAAATGCCCATCGATGATAGACTGGACAGGGAAAATGTGGCACAGATACACCATGGAAAATTATGCAGCCATCAAAAACGATGAGTTTGGGTCCTTTGTAGGGACATGGATGAACCTGGAAACCATCATTCTCAGCAAACTGACAGAAGAGCAGAAAATCAAACACCGCATGTTCTCACTCATAGGCGGATGTTGAACAATGAGAACACATGGACACAGGGAGGGGAGCACTACACACTGGGGTCAGTTGGGGGGAAATAGGGGAGGGACGGTGGGGGGTGGCAAGCTGGGGAGAGATAGCAAGGGGAGAGATGCCAGAGGTAGGTGATGGGGAGGAAGGCAGCAAATCACACTGCCACGTGTGTACCTATGCAACAATCTTGCATGTCATGTACTCCAAAACCTAAAATGCAATAAAATAAATAAATGGGGGAGAAAAAAAAAGAGTACTACCGTTCAATCCGGCAATCCCTTTACTGGGTATATATCCAAAGGAAGATAAATTATTCCACCAAAGAGAGACATGCCCTAATATGCTTATTGCAGCACTATTCACAAAAGCACAGACATGGAATCAGCTTAGGTGCCCATTGATGGTGGATTGGATAAAGAAAATATGGTACATGTGTGCCATGGAATAATATGCAGCCATAAAACATAATACAGTCATGTCCTTTGGAGCAACTTAGATGTAGTTAGAGACCATTATCCCAGGAAAATTAACACAGAAACAGAAAACCAAATACCACATGCTCTCATTCATAAGTGGCGGCCGAACATTGGCCTGTAGACAAGAACAATAAACAATGAAGACTACTGGGAGTAGTGGGACTGGGGGGCTGGAAAACTAACTGTTGGATACTATGCTCACTACCTGGTGATGTGATCATAAATATCCCAAACCTCAGCATCACCCAAATGGAATCTAACAAAATGGAATCTAAAATAAAAGTTGAAGTTTTTAAAAAGGATTTTAAAATGTTTATTTGTTCTCTCTCGTTATTGTTTGGTTTCAGGAGAATACAAGGGGAACATAAGAAAGGTATTGAACAAAAGAGTCTTTTAAATCTAAAATTTTATTATTTTATAGCAAAATATCAAGCTTCATAGTGATAATCAAATATGTGAGCAACTAAAATTTAAATTATGGATATGATACATGGCTAATCAACTATAGATGGTAAGTATGACTTAAGCATATGCATATTTTCTTTTAATCTCTCATTATTATATTCCTAAATAAGAATTGCACAATTTCTCCTATTTTTCATAATCCAAAGTCTTCTCCTTGTCTAGAAAAGCTGTCTAGAAGTCAAGTGATTTCTATACTTCCAAGACATTTTCTTTATATTTTTAGTATCATTAGAAAGTATTGAAAATAGGTTGGGTGTTGTGGTTCATGCCTGTAAGCCCAGCACTTTGGGAGGTCGAAGCAGGCAGATCAACTGAGGTCAGGAGTTCAGCCTGGCCAACATGGTAAAACCCCGTGTCTACTAAAAATACAAAAATAAGCTGGGTGTCGTGGTGCACACCTGTAATCCCAGCTATTCAGGAGGTTGAAGCAGGAGAATACTCAAACCCGAGCCGTGGAGGCTGCAGTGAGCAAAGATTGCACCACTTCACTCCAGCCTGGGAGTCTCTGTCTCAAAAAAAAAAAAAAATAATATATATATATATATATATATATATATATATATATATTAGTTTCTCTAGCAGATATTAAAGTATTTGTCTGAAACTATTTGAGTAATAAATGAAAGAAATGTCACTGTTAGAAGATGTTTTCAAATTTATCTTCCCAGTGACTGCTAAATTAACACAATTGCTAATCCTCATCTGAACCTAGGATCCCTCTTCTAATCCCTCTCCTTATAATATGAGAGAAGGAACACTGAATACATTGACCTGAGGATAAAGGCAGCTGGCAAGAAAGTGTTGTAGAGAGATATAAGAGAAGGAATAAAGGGCATGATCACCACAGACAACTACCATTATCTCACCTTAGGAACGTCACTCCTAGCATTTGGGTGGCTGATGTATCTCTGACATACCCAACTGAAGATTTAATCCCATTACTTGCATCTTTAAAATTCTTCAAACTCTTTTAGATAATGTCAAATGGGTAAGAGGTAAATTAAAATTTCTTGGTGAATTTTTCTAATTTTATCACAATTTCTTGGCATTATCTCTCTTTTTTAAAAATTGATTTAAACATGTACTTATTTACATTTTACTTCATTTCCCACTAATTGGTTACATGTATTCTGCTTTGGTGCGACGTCTAGGCAGTTCTCAAGCTTTCCATACACCCACAATGAGGTGGAAGTCAAGTCATGTCATACAGGATAAGGAATTGCTAGTGAATGAGGTAGAATTAAAGAAGGAAGGCAATTATTTCCTTACCACTTATCTTCAAGAGCCAACGCTGGCAGATTGTAGCTACCAATGGAGCCTCTGGACCATCTGCAGTAAAATCTGTTCCACCAGACAGCAATGCAGCAGCTCTAGAAATAATTTTAAAATTAGTTCTAATCTGTAGAAGATCAAATAGTAAGTAAAATCAGTGTCTAGATGTTTAATTAATGATGTGATTAAAACATTCTTTAAGAATCCATGTAGACATTCTAGCAGGAATTTAACAAGTAAGAGAAGCTTACTGAGGAGGAAATTCATGGAGGACAAAGAATTAAAGGTTACATCCTGCCAGAAAACTGGAATAGTTTAAAAACACATCATAATAACTACTTCTCATATCAGTATTTAAGTATGCTTCCTCAGTTCTATAAAATCTTTGGTAGATAAAATTGGCAGATGTAAATTCAATAATGAACATAAAATGCCTTTCAAGATCCATGAAATTATAAAATAGATATAGAAGAAATTCAGTGTAATTTCATTTGGACGTGTTCAGCTAACAATCTTGATGTAAATGTTATGTGGAAAAATGGGGAAATAGTTTTTTTTCTTTTGTTTATTTTTAGTTGTTTTGTTTTTAATAGATTATGCTTAAAAATCTGCTTGTGTTTTAAAGATGTTACACAATTAAATACAAATCACCTGAAAACAACAACTATGTGTACCTTATTGAATATATGTCCAGAAATAAAATTTGAAATAATCTATAAATACTTAAGAAGTCTACAGAAATAGGAGAAAAAATATGTCATTAGGTAATTTCCACATTCTCTGACGTAAGTTTCATTTTACATGAAAGGACAATGGAAGAATAAGATTTGTTGCAGAGTACACTAAGCACACTGGTGAATCTTGTAGCTATTTACAATAATTATTTTATAAATGCAAAAAAAAATGATTTCAACTCATTTTCCAGGAGAACATCTTCTCCATTAGGTATCAGACTAGCTCTCCAATGGTCAATAATCAGAAACTTAAACAAATTGTGTGTGTGTGTGTGTGTGTGTGTGTGTGTATTTGTGTTTGACCTGTACATAGTAACTTTCTGTCACAGAGTACAGTATGGAAACGGAGTAAAAAGAGTAATTTTACATTGGAGGAACCTGACAAACACTACATTTACCTGACAATCAAGATCAACAACAATAGCCATTAATCATGTTGATAGTATTTACTTTGATACAATGTGAAAACAATTGGCCTTACTTCCATGGTCTTCCTACCAGAAAAACATAAATCCAATATAAACAGAACAAAATATCAGACAAATAATAATTGAAGGACATTCTACAAAGTATTTGAATAGTATCACCCAAAATTGTCATGGCCATCCAAAACAGGGAGATCTAAGAAACTGTCAGAAACAAGAGCAGATATAATGACTAAATGGAATGCAAGAACTTTGGTGGGATCCTAGAATGAAAACAACAACAAAGAACATTGGGTAAAAACTAAGAATACATTAATCAAATATGGAATTTAGTTAACAATTATGTATTAATATTTGTTCATTAATTATGAAAAACCTGTCAAACTAATATAAGATGTTCACAGTGTGGGGAACTGGATGCAGGGCATATGGGAATCTTTGGTATTATGTTTGTGAGTTTTCTATAAATTTAAAAGTGTTCTAAGAATTAAGTGAACAAATGAATTGTATATTTTAAACTCTATATGAGATAGAATATTATTCAGCCTTAAAAAAGAAGTAGAAATTGTCATTAGCAACAACATAAATAAACATGGAGGACATCATGCTAAGTGACATAAGCCAGACAAAGGAACAAAAATTCATGGTCTCACTTACATGTGGAATTGTTAAAAAAAAAAAAAAAAAAAAAGTCAAATGCAAAAACACAGTAGAATGGTGGTTCTCAGGGGTGGGGAATGAGAAGAAATGGAAAGATGTAGGCCAGAGAGTGATAACTTTAAGTTATGTAGTACAGAGATCTAATGTAGAGCAAGAGTACTACAGTTAATAATATTGCATTGTGTATTAAAAATGTGCCAAGGAATTAGATTTTGGGTGCTCTTACAACAACGAAAAGGTAATGATGGAAAGTAACAAATATGTTGAATTGTTTACCTGCAGTAATGATTTGTGTATATGTAGATACACAAATTGTTGACCTATATATGACATATATGTCAAATCACATATAATCTTAACAATAAAGTGTTTACAATAAAAATTTTGAAAAGAATAATAACATTTAAATAATGAAGTAGATGGACTTAGCTTGCTTGGAGAAAGAGTCAATGTCTTTGACGACAGATCAATATAAGTTATCGAATCTGAAAAGTATAAGGGAAGATGATTCGAGAAAAATATATTGCACAATGTAATTTGTAGAGTTTGCAAAAATAGAAGAAAGTGAGGTTGGCACAAATTTTTTACAGAAAATATTAGACAAAATTTATTTGCTAAATATTTGAGTGTTATAGAATAGAGACTATCAGTGTGTAAGTCTTTTCTATTAGAGAATATTTGTGAATTTATACAGTAGTATAGGGAATATTGTGGTACAGATAATGCTGGCGCCTTAACATTGAATTCATGATGGGGCCTCCAGTGTCAGAATATAAATGAATCTTCCTGTGTACTTTAAAGCTGTTACAAGTTACATCTTAATAGAAGCAAAATGACCAAAAGACATTTTTGAAGTAGATATGGGGAAAGAGTGTTAGTTTATTGGACTCATAATAAAATAGTAAAAGATTATCAAGGAAGGTGAAGAGTGTCTATTTTGCAATTTTATGTCAAAACCACTTAGTTGAGAACAACAAATCAATGTTTTTGTGCTACATTGTGATTGTCTCCAGAAAAGTGATCCAAACTTGTTTTCTTCCTTTGTAATATACAGGCATTTCATAAACAATGATTTAATTTTCTGTTATCCTCCTTTTTGTATTATACTCATCTATTTACCGTCTATATTTATCAAACACACTTAAGAATTCAGGGGTTACAAAAAAGACCAGCTTGACGTTTATATTTCCCAGGATTCAAAGAAGGCTGATACTGTCCTTAAGTGCTTACCAAGTCAGCAATACCCTATTACAGGTATGAATTGCTCATTACTTTGACAGATTTATGAAGAAGGGCAAGCAACATTCAGAAACCTTCTCAATGGCCTATTATTCTTCTCTGTCCAACTCTACAGCCTGAGGTGGAAGAATTGAGTTTAGCACGTTTCTCTGCTGCTATAAAACCAGAAGCTGGAGGAGGGTCTGTACAAATCTAGATATTTTAAAAAATTGTTAATTTTCCATAAGGTCTCCACCATTCACTTTTCCAACCAATGGAGTAACTTTAAATGTAACTTCTGGCTCTCACTCTGAAAACCAATCCATTTAGATTACCAAAGAAAGAAAATACAGTCTCCCTTGTTCATAATCTTGTTTAATAGTTTTATCCAGAAAGGATTCAATCATCCTGGGAACTAGTATGCAATTAAATCTTTTTTTTTTCCATTTACAATGAACAAATTCAATTTCCCACATCTCTGTTTTAAAGGAAATTTAATTGTCAATGAAGTTGACAAGCTCGTAGCTTGACGCTTTAATGTGGTCTCTAGTGTACTAAAGATGATGAATCAATGTTAATTTCTGTTAAACTGAACAAAATGTGAATCTTTCATCAGGGATCAAACTTATTTTCAATTCATTTAATGACAACATATAAAGATATGATTCCCATTTTAGGCATCTCATATTTAGCAAAATTAACAAAATCAGTGAAATTATACATTTCCTATCACTGGGCTAGAAATTATATATGATGTATTTTTATTAGAAAATCTTACTATTATGAATTAAGCTGATACATAGTAAAATATATGCTTTATTTTAAATCACTACCATGCACCATGGCTGTAGCATTTTAAGTTTGAGGTGCGACAGCAAAACTAGCACATTTTTTTTCCTTCTTCACAATTTCACAGAGAAGATTTAATATTTCTGTAGGTCTCAGCAACGTCAGCATATGATTTTTTTTTCCTTTTCTCATTAAGTTGGGAAGTTTCACCTTTCACTTATAAGAAGCATTTTATAGCTTTTCTTTGGCATAAGCAAATTGCTAGCATCACTACTTTTGCATTTTGTGGCCAAGTAAAATATGGACTGCTTGAATACAAGCCCTATGATACTGTGACAATCTTTCTGATACCCAAGACAGCTACTAAGTGATCAACAGGCAGGTGGTGTATATTGCACGGATACAATAGACAAAGGGATAATTCAAGTCACAAGTGTGATAGAGAGGGATGTGTCAGATTTTATTACGCTACTCATCATGCAATTTTAAAGTTATTCATTGTTTATTTCCGGAAGTTTCCATTGAATGTTTTGGACTTAGGTTGACTGCAGGTAACTGAAACTGCAAAAAGTGAAAACTGCAAATAAGGACCAATTACTGTACAGTGTCTATTCTGTTCCTGACCAGCTAGACTACCTTGCTCAAGTTACATAATATCTCTTAACCCCAGTTTTCTTAATGTGAAAAATGAAAGTGTTGTCTTAAAGAATTTATTCAATGTTAAATGAAAAGTATACATGTGTATCTGTGTGTTTGTATGTGTGTGTGATTATATGCATAAATCACAATGCTAAATTGTGATATAAATATTTTGTTGTCCTTTTAAAATTTTAAATTATTTTTATTTTGAATTATCTCTTTGACTATTTATGAATATAACATTTGCATCATTTTTGAATGCCCTAACCCTAATTTCTATAGCTTTAGAATGATGGTATTTAAAGGATAATGATGTCCTTTATTATATTCAAATAATATCTTATTTTAATTTAAGTTGGAACTTAACAGTTCACAGTGGATCTTTTCCTTTCTTTCTTTCTTTCTTTCTTTTTTTTTTTTTTTTTTGAGACAGAGTCTCACTGTCGCCCAGGCTGTAGTGCTGCCACGCAATCTAGGCTCCTCACTGCAACCTCTGCCCTCCGCGTTCAAGCGATTCTCCTGACTCAGCCTACCAAGTAGCCAAGTAGGTGGCGCGCGCCACCAAGCCCGGCTAATTTTTGTAGTTTTAGTAGAGACGGGGTTTCATCATGTTGGTCAGTTGACCTCGATCTCTTGAGCTCGTGATCCACCCTCCCTGGCCTCCCAAAGTGCTGGGATTACAGGCGTGAGCCACCGCACCCAGCCCACAGTGGATCTTTATACTGTCAGGCTAAATAACAGAGAGAGCTCTCTAAAATTTAAAAAAAAAAAAAAGTTTTTTTGGGGGAATAGAACATTGCAATAGGAATAGGCATGTAATAATAAACTATGTGCATATTGAGGGAGGTAAAGAAACACAAAATTTTAAGGGAAAAAAGAGGAGTTTTACCTAATTATTTTGAAATGATTATCCTGGCCTGAAAAGATTAATACAAGAATGACACCAGTCAGAGGCTGGCCAGGCAGTTGCTGAGATGTCTTTGGAGTGGTTTTATGTGTAAGATTGTGATGACTTTTGTGCAAGGTTGTGGTTTTTGCAGTCTTTTTTGTGAATTTTTTTTTCAGGTATACAAGTATGAAAACTCTCTTCATGGTCCTCTCCGGCTCTACTTGCTATGGTTTTGGGGTTTCTTTGTTTGATTATCATTAGTTTAGTTTAGTTTTGTTTTGTTTCATTTTAACATTGTTGTAACTCCCTTTTTATTCTGACAACCTTCACAATACATCATAATTTTTAAGGCCTCCAATAACTCAGAAATGTTATCATACTTGGGTGAAAGACATTCATGTTACATATTAGAAAGAACTGGCAGTTTAGAGAATATACCAATTTGGTTATAGTTACAGAAGATTAAGTGAAGGCTTTGAGAATAGGTACCATAGATTGAAAAGCTATGGTTTCTTCTTTTGCAAAAAGTAGGCAAATATGTTGTGGTAGAGATTGCCAGTTAGGAACCTCTATCAGTTGCCTCCTTTCTGATAGTAGCAGATCCTTGGGCACATGGAAACCCAGTGAGAGACTGTACTTCTCAGCCCCTCTTTGAGTATGAGACACTCATATCACTAAGACCTGGGCAATGAAATGTGATCAGAATTTATTTGAGCAACTGGTAAATCAAGCTGCTAATAGAAATGTGGGTGTACCTAGCCTTTCTTTTTCACTTTTTGGCCAGCTGGTGATTGGTCATTATACAATGTATTGCCAGGGCTTTCCTCCTGGAAATGTTAATTCAGGATATCCACGGGTGGGGTTCTGGAGAGGGTTGAATGATGGGTGCCAGAAAATATTTGCCCACACCCTAAATCCAAAAACCTGAAAGTGATGGTATTTGGAGCACAATCTTTGCAAGATGTAAGTTAAGGATTTTGACATGGGGTCAACCTGGATTATCTAGGTGGGTCTTAAGTCTAATGACAAAGATCCTTATTATAAACACAAAGAGAGACACATGGAGAGATGAGAGGTGCCTGTGAAGACAGAGGACAGGGTTTCACAGGCATGCTCTGGGGGATTGAAAGAAATGGAAGCAAAGCTTGGGGTTATGCATTGCAAGCTAACAAATGCCTGGAGCCACCAAAGCTGGAAAAACAAAGAAACATTCTTCCCCAAGTCTTCAGAGAGAGAGAACGGATACCCACAAAACCCTTGAGTGTGGACTTCTGACACTCAGAACTATAAGAGAATACATTGATATTGTTTTAAGCCACCAAGTTTGTGGTAATTTTTTATTGAAGCCCTGGGAAAGTAATATCATCAATTTTAAAATATACTCAGAGGTGATGATAATTCATAGGCATAGTTTAAAACATCCATGGTATAAACAGGAGTAAATTGAGATGGTGTAAACAGGAGTAAATACTCTTAAACTATCTTATACTCTATAATGAGAAATTGAAGGAAAGAAGTTAGAGAAACTATTTATTTTGACATTAAAAAAAGTCAGTGACAAAAATGTTCACATATTCTATAAAAAACAAAATGTTGAGCTTTTTAGATTTTTATAATCCTTTCAAACCAAAATACTTTCTTATTTTGCATGAAACGTAAAGTGGCCTTTTACAAAGGATAGTCCTATATAGATAGTCCTTATTTTGTACTATGCATATTTCAGCTAAGTTTCATTGCTCACTCTTTTCATTTATTTTTGCAAATCACTCATATATACAAAAACATTTGAAACAATTGTTTCAAAAGACAAAGATTCATGAAAAATGTAATATTAGAAGGTAGGATTGGAGGTAATTATTATATCAAAAATTTTATAGCTTAACTCAACAGATATTATATTTTATATCTGTGCATAAGGGAAATGGAACCACGTAATGAATAACATATATGAACAGTTATAAAATGTAAAAGCAGGAACTTTTAATTCTGACCACAAAGAAATGGCTGATACAGGATATGCTCTCTTAATATTTTATTAATAATAGCCTCAAACTTTAAACAGCTCAAATTTCCTACAGCAGAAGAATTATTAAACAAATTGTGTTACACTCATTCAATGGACTATTGCTTAGAACTCCAAGCAAAACGTAAATGAATCTCATGAAATATCATAATGAACAAAGGGGTACACTCAAAAGAATACAAATCTTATTAATCCATTCACACTGAATATAAGTACAGACAAAATGCTAATAACAATGCTATCTAAAGATATAAGGATTCACTGAAACTTTTTGGGGGCAATGTAAAAGTTTCATGTTTTTACTGGATTGTTGATTACATTGTTGCAGGCTTTGGCCGAAGTCATAAACTTTATTTAAACTTAGTGTACTCTCAATTTTTTTAAAACTATGATAAAAATATGTATTTGGGCTATTTAGTCTATGTGATTATGATAAAAGCTAAGAGCATATTTCTTTCTTTTTTTTTTTTTTTTTTTTTTTTTTTCTCTTGAGACAGAGTCTCACTCTGTTGCCCAGGCTGGAGTGCAGTGGCTCGATCTCAGCTCACTGCAACCTCTACCTCCCAGGTTCAAGTGATTCTCCTGCCCCAGACTCCTAAGTAGCTATGATTACAGGGGCACACCACCACACTCGGCTGTTATATTTTTAGTAGAGGTGGGGTTTCACCATGTTGGTCAGGCTGGTCTCAAACTCCTGATCTTGTGATCCACCCGCCTCAGCCTCCCAAAATGCTGGGATTACAGGTGTGATCCACCGCGACTGGCTGAGAGTATATTTCTAAATGAAAACTTTTCCAAGGGACAGTAGAAGTTCAAACATTAAAGTATGCAGTATTGTGCCCTTATGTGATGCAAAGTCTTTGCTTTGAGATTCTAAAAGAATTAAAGTTTAGTATATTGTTCTCTTAACTCAGCACAGTTTTTGATGAACATGAAACAGAAGATGACTCAATAGTGAGATTTTGCTGGCAAGTATGCATAGCTATTATTGTTAAGGATATTATTTTGAGACAGGGTTGCACTCTGTCACCCAGGCTGGAGTGCAGTGGCAGGATCACTGATCACTGCAGTCTTAACTTCCCAGGCTTAAGCTATCCTTCATCCTGAATAGCTGAGATAACAGGTACATGCCACCATGTCCAGCTATTTTTTTTATTTTTTGTAGGGACAGTGTCACACTATGTTGCCCAGGCTGGGCTCAAACCATCCTTTCATCATGGTCTCTCAATGTGCTGACATTACAGGCATGAGCCACTGTGCCTGGGCGTAAGGATATTATCAAAAACTGATAAACAGATAAAAAGTTGACTTTTGGTTTAAAAATATAAAGCAACAGATTTGTATCATTACCCAAATAGCCTTTCAATTCTGCATAAAGCAGACTGTAGGTAATGCTAAAACTTTATCCAGGAAGCAGTTTTAAACCTACTCTGTGTCAAAATCTTTTGCCTTGCATTTTTTTTTTAATCTTAAGTTATACCCCCTCTAGAGCTACAAAGGGGAAACCAAGCCTTTGACTGCTTCATGGGTCAAGGTTTAAAGTTCTCCCACGTTTACAGCTATAAAACACTGAAAAAATTACTTAACCATTTCAAGCCTCACCTAACTATTTTGTGAAATAAATATAAAGTACTCTATAATTAAAAAAAAAAGTACTCTATAATTAAGGAGTTGTGAGCTTTCAGAAATGAGGTCATATGTATAAAGCATTAGAAATGAGAAAGAATTGTCACTTTCTGAAAGCAAAGTATGTGGATATTTATATCTATAAGTGTCTCAGCTTTGTCTAATAATATAATGTAAGTCTCTTATGTAATTTTAAATTGTCTAGTATACATGGGAAAATGTTTTTAAAAAGTGAATTACATATAATCACCTATTTTCTGTATCCCAATATATACAAAAAATATTTTGATGTGTGATCTATATAAATATTATTTATGAGTTATTTTACATTTTTTGTACTGAAGTCTTTGCAATCAGTTGTATATATTACATTAAGAACACATCTCAGTCTGGCCTATCATATTTCAAGTGTTCAGTAGTTGCATGAGACTGATGGCTACTGTATTGGACAGTGCAGGTAAGCATAGTTTAACATAAAGTGGTCATTTAAGAAATGTCCTAGGCTCCAAGGACAAACTCCCCTGTTTGCAGCAACTGCCACGGTGTGCTGCCACAGCCCTGGCTGAAGTGCAAACAAAGGGCATGCCTCCCCAGCTACCTGCACTCAGCATCTGCCACGGAGGGCAACCCCCACATTCCCCAGTAGCAGAGCTGCATTCAAACTGCTGTCGACCTGCATAAGCATTCTGCTTTGGGCCTGGGGATCACCTCTCCTTTGCCCACTACAGCCAACTCCTACATGCACCACTAGGGAGCCTAAGGACAGGTCTGCCCAGCCCAGCTCCATCCTCCTAGTGCCCAACCATACTGTCTAGGAGGCTGGGGATTGCCTAGCCTAGCCCACCAACATTGGTACTAGAGCACCCCTCCTGGGAGCTTGATGTTAGGCTTACCCAACTTGCCTCTACCATCACAGTGGACACCCACCTGCATGGCCTGGGGGCTGTCCCACCCAGCCTGTTACAGCCACAGCCAAAACCTCTACAGATTTTTGAAACCAAGAGGTGAGTGATGCTGGTGCTATTGCCATTGCATACACCATACCCTATGCCCAAAAGTTCAAAGACCCTTGTAGCAAGCCATCCCACCGTTGCCACTTCCAACAGCTGAGCAAGCCACCTGGAAGCACAATAATTGGCCCACCTGGGCACAATTAAACCAATGTTAGTTTATGACCTGAACCCAAAGGACAGGCATGCTTTGCCTGCTGCTACCACTACTGAGTCCCCAAAGCCAGCCCAGCAGGCATCCCCATCCTTAGCAAACTTCACTACAGGCTCTGCTAATAACTGATCCTAAGAAACTGAGAAAATCAGAGACACCATTGACACTGTTTAAGATGAAGAAATCACATGAAGTCTGCACTGCTTCACACATGGAGCATCAAAGTGGACGTGGCCTACCCAACCAAGATCATAAGCACCCCTTCAGGAAGATGTTGTTCCTTATGAAAAAAAATTCAAAAAATTGAAAGAAGTGACTATTATACCAGAAGCACAGATACCAAAATACGGACATGAAAAACACAAAATGGAAAAGAAATATGACATCTCCAAAGGAATACAGTAATTATTCAGTAATAGATTTCAATCAAAAACAAATTTAAAAATTCCAGATTACTAATTTAAATATTGATATTGAAAAAGCCCAGTGAGATATAAGAGAATACAGTGAGATATAACTTTAAAAATGGAAAGAAATTAAACTACATATTTCTGAACAACTATTGTGTCAATGAAGACAGTAAAATAAAAATTAAAACAATTCCTTGAAACACATAAACATAGAAAAACAGCATACTACAACACGTGAGATACAACAAAAGCAGTGCTAAGAGGAAAATTTACAACAATAATGCCTACATCAAAATATTAGAAAGATTTTAAGTAAATAGTCTAACAATACACCTCAAGCAACAAGAAAAGCAAGAATAAACAAATCAAAAATTAGCAGAAGGAAAAAAATAATAAAGATTGGACCAGTACTAAAGGAAATAGAGACTAAATAAAAAATACAAAAGATCAATGAAAGGAAAAGTTGATTCTACAGAGAGATTAAACAGAATGGATATGCTGCTGGTTTGGCTAACCAAGAAAAGAATGGAGAAGACCAAAATAAACAAAACGATTAATGAAAAAGAAAATATTACAAGTGATACCACAGACTTACAAAAGATAAACAGAGACTCATTTGAACAATTAGATGTGTACAAACTTAACAGAAACTAGAGGATGGGGATAGGTACCTGGACACGTGTAACCTATGAAAGTTGAATCAGGAAGAAATAGAAAATCAGGACAGATCAAAAATGGGTAATGAGATTGAAGCAGTAACAAAACATTTCCCAACAAAGAAAACCCCAGAACAGAAAGGATTAAATGTCAAAGTGTGTCAGACTTTCAAAAAAGAGCAAACACCAATTCTTCTCAAACAGTTCAAGAAACTTGAAGAAAAGGGAATTTTCCCTAATTCATTCTATGAGGCCAGCATTTCTCTGATGCCAAAACCAGACAAAGATGCAACAACAACAACAACATAATACAGACTAACATCCCCGATGGAAATTGATGCAAATAACTTCAACAAAATAGTATCAAATCGAATCCAACTTCACATCAAAAAGCTAATACACCACATTGAGTGGGATGTATCCCAGGGATGTAAGGATGATTCTACATATGCAAATCAATAAACATGATGCATCACATCAACAGAATAAAAGACAAAACCTTTTTATCATCTTAATAGTTGCAATACAGCCCTTGATAAAGTTCCACATTGCTTTATAATAAAATGTCTCAACAAACTAGGTATTAAAGAAATATACCTCAACATAATAAAAGACATACGTGACAAACCCACATCAGCCTCTCCCCGCAAAATGGAATAAAACAAGGATGCCTGCTATCACCATTTTTTTCAACACTATATTTAGAAGTCCCAGCCAAAGCAAGTACTTAAGAGAAAGAAAAAAATAGCATCCAAATTGTTATAAAGGAAGGCAAAATATCCCTTTTTGCAGGAGACATGATTTTAAATCTAGGAAAATGAAAATGCTTCATCAAAAATTTTAGGTCCAATAAATACATTCAGATATAGAATATCCATTAAAGGTAAGAATATACAATCAACATCAAAAAGCAGTAACTTTTTCAAGCACCAAGAATGCCTGAGCGGATAAAGAAATCAAGAAGCCAATATCATTTATAGTAACCACACAAAAGATACATAGAAATAAATTGCACAAAAGAGGTAAAAGACCGCTCTATAGGGAAAACTACAAAACATGATGAGAGAAATTGAAGGGGACATAAGCAAATGGGGAGATATCCCATGCACATGGATCAGAAGAATTAATGGTGGAGTGATGATAGTGGTTAAAGCAATTAGAAGATTCATTGCAATTTCTATTAAAACAACAATACCATTTTTTATCGATACAGAAAAAGTGGTCCAAAGTGTATATGGAACTAACAAGGATCTTGGAGAGCTAAAACAACCATGAACAAGAAAAGACAAAGTTGGTTGCATAATACTACCTGACTTCAAAATATATCCTAAGGCCATAGTAATGAAAATAGCATGGTTTTGGTATGGAAACAGATACATGGACGAAAGGATCAGAATAGAGAACACAGAAATAAATTCATGTATTTACAACCAACTGATTTTGACAAAGGCACTAGCAACATACATTGAGAAAGGACAGTCTCTTCAATAAATGGTGCTGGAAAAATTTGATATCCACATGCACAAGAATAAAACTTGAACCCTAGTTCTCATCATATTATAAAGTATACTAGAGATACATAAAATGCTTAACTTTAGACTCAAAAAATTTAAAACAACCAGAAGAAAACACAGAAGCAATACTTCATGACACTGGGATAGGCAAGGATTTTATGGCTAAGACCTCAAAAGCACACACTACAAAAACAAAACATAGCAAATGGGATTACATTAAACTAAAAAAAATTCTGCACAGCAAAGGAAACCATAAACAGGGTGAGTAGACAACATGCTAAATGAGATAAATATTTGTAAACTATTCAGCCAACAAGGGTCTAATATCCAGAATATACAAAGAATTTAAACAATTCAACAGTAAACAAACAAATAATATCATTAACAAGTGGGCAAAGGGCATTAATAGACATTTCTTAAAAGAAAGCATTCAAACAGCCAATAGACATATGAAAAAATATGTTATCATTACTCATTAAATACAAATTAAAATGACAGAAACATATATAATCTTGCCTTAGAATGTCTATTATTAAAAAGACAAAAATAAAAAAAGATTCTGGCAAAAATCAAACTCTTAATATACTGTTGGTGAGAATGTAAATTAGTATAGCCACTATAAAAATCATTATGGAGAATTCTCAAAAACTAAAAATAGAAGTACCATATGATCCAGCAATCCTACTACTGAGCAACTGAGAATTCATTCAAAGGAAAAGAAGTAAGTATGTCAGAGGAATAACTGCATTCCTGTTTGTTTGTTTTCTGAAACAGTCTCGCTCTGTTGCCCAGCTTGGAGTGCAATGGCACCATCTCAGCTCAACGCAACCTCTGCTTCCCGGGTTCAAGCAATTCTCCTGCCTCAGCCTCCCGAGAAGCTGGGATGATAAGCATGTGCCACCACACCTAGCTAATTTTTTTTCGTACTGTACTCCTGTGTTTATTGTAGCACTACTCATAAAAGCAAATATATAGAACCTATTAATGAACTAATAAATATGGAAAAGATGATGTATATACACAACGGAATACTATTCAGCCAAAAGAAAGAATGAAATCATGCCATTTGTAGCAACACGTAAGGAAATGGATGTCATTATGTTAAGTTAAATATGCCAGGCACAGAAAGACAAGTATTACATGCCCTCACTCAGATGTGGAAGCTAAAATAGTTGATCTCATGAAATTAAAGAATATAATGATAGATATCAGAGATTCCCAAATCTAAACAATCCTAGATCAAATACAAATGAATATTAAAACATATCCACTGGCATTTCTATTATCTCTGAAGGGAAAAAATGTAATTTTTAAAATTTTTTATAAAACTAAAAATAAAATATTTATTTTGGTTTGTTCTGGACCTTCTTATTAATTAAAATAAAAAACAGATAAGAGATTTAAAGAAATTATTTGTGGGCTATTGTATGAGAGCAATTGAAAGTCTAAACTTATAAACAAACATAAAAATTATTAGAGTCAATAAGAGGACTACCTAAGTTAGTCTGTATAAATTAAATATATGAAGTAAACATATTTACAATATACCATCATTAACTTAATATTTTAAAATTCTATTAAAATATTAGCAACAAAATATAAGTGTCTAGGAATAACTTTATGATATCTTAGTGAATAATATCAATATCCCTAAAAAAATAAAATATAAATTAAATAAGAAGATATTCACATCCTGCTCTTAGATATGGTACTATATATTACAAAGATTTAAATTATTTTTGGGTCATTTATATATTTTCTTAATTTCAAAATTAGTTAAAAACTATTAGAGGTTTCTGAATTTTCTCAGAAAAATAGCCCAAAATCTTTGAAAAAGATTAAAAGAAATAATTATCCTATCACATATTGAACAATAGTACAAACTATAACATTTAAATAATGTCATATTTGTGCCAAAATACCTAGAAACATTCCTAGATTTACATCAGAGTATACACAATATATTTTAGGTAAAGATGATATTAATTCTCAGTGGCCCCTATAATCTGAAAGTTTATGTACACCAATGATTCATATATAGAAATCCTACCCCTCAATTTGGTGGTACTAGGAAGGTGGTGCCTTTAGGTGGTAGTTACATCATGAGGGTGGAGTTCTCAAGAATAGGATTAGTGCCCTTATAAAAGGGATCTCCAAAAGACCTCTCTCCTCTTCCACCATTTGAGGCCACAGTGATGGGGCAGTGTAAGCAACCAGCAAGTGAGCTTTCACTAGACATCACATCTGTTGGCACCTGGATCTTGGACTTCACAGCCTCTATAGCTGTGAAAGCTGAATATCTGTTGTTTATAAGTGACACAGTTTACAATATTTTGTTACAGCAGCCAACATGAACTAAGATAATGGAAAAAGGAAAAAAATATTCCATAGGTAATGCTAGAATAGAATTTCAACATTTTTCAAAGTAGTTTTAGCTTTTGAGCCTATTATTTAAATAGACCTAAGGTCAACGTTCAATATGTAAAAATAAAGGTAGGAATGGAGAACCAGGGGATATGGTTTGGCTTTGTGTCCCTACCTAAATCTCATCTCAACTTGTAATCCTCAGGTGTTGAGTGAGAGACTTGGTCAGAGGTGACTGGATCATGGGGGCAGATTTTCCCATGCTTCTCTCATGATAGTGAGTGAGTTCTCAAGAGATCTGATGATTTTATAAGGAACTCTTCCCTCTTCACTTCCTCTCTCTCTCCTGCCACCATGTAAGATGGGCCTGCTTTCCCTTCTGCCATGATTGTAAGTTTCCCAAGGCCTCACCAGTCAAGCAAAACTGTGAATCAATTACAATTTTTTTATGAATTACTAGGTCTTGGGTATTCCTTTGTGACAATGTGAGAACAGACAGACATACACCAGGGGACCTGCTAATTGCTTTTTTGCCCTTTTGTTCCTGTCAGTTCAGAAGCTATGCAGAAGAGTACCTATATGTTACACAAGAACAGAAAAACATTTTCTAGGCAAGATACTGGAGAAAATTTGATCAGTAAATTGCCAATAGCTATGGCACAACTAGAGGCTTGAAATGTGCTTGCACAGTTGTGATTTCCCTTTTGTGTTACTGCATTTTGCTGACGGAAAAACACATCTCAGAGAGTTGGAATTGCATCCATGCACATAGTTAAATGTAACAAAATATAATTACAAAATTTTACGTGGCACAAAATTTTATCAGATACATTATTTTTGCATCTTATGTCTTCCTTGAATGTTTGAAAGATATTACTGATGAAACATATGGGTCTCTAGTGTGTGTATGTGTAAAAACATTTTTGCATTTTTAATAGGTACCAGACTGTTCATATTTTCTATTTCTGCTTTTATTAACATCTGAAGGCTGTATTTTATTTTTTTCTTCAAATTCAAATTATCGCTTTGTGCAAATTTGTTTATACTATTTTATTGTTATAAGTTTAACATTTGTGAAACCTGCAGGGATATCTCCTTTGGCATTTTTGGTATTGATGCTATTTGTTTCTTCTTCTTTTTTTTTTTTTTTTTTAGACAGAGTGGTGTTTATCTACCACCAGGCTGGAGTGCAGTGGCCTGCTCTCCACTCACTGCAACATTTGACTTCAGGGTTCAAGCAATTCTCTTTCCTCAGCCTTCAGAGTAGCTTGGATACAGGTGTGAGTCACCACACCCAACTAATTTTTTGTAATTTTAGTAAGGATAAGATTTCACCATGTTGGCCAAGATGGTCTTGATCTCCTGACTTCATGATCTGCCCACCTCGGTCTCCCAAAATGCTGGGATAACAGGCATGAGCCACCAGGCCCTGCCTATTCTTTTTTCTTATCAATCCTGTTAGAACTTCATAAATTAAAAAAAAAAAAATTTCAAATAAATTACATTTAGCTTTTGTATGTTTACTTATAATTCCATCGATTTCTGCTTTATGTTTTTTATATACATCTCATTACTTTCTTTAATTTTATCTGTTTTAATTCTTTTTTTCTTTTTATGGAAGCTTAAAGCACCGATCTGTTTTTTGGGCTTTTTTATTGCCTAACATATGAATATAATGCTACATATTTCTCTCTACACACAGTGTTTTCTTTATCTTACAAGTTTTGGTGTGACATATATAGCTTCATTTTCACTTCAAATTATTTTCTATTTTAATTTTATCTTTTACTGACCTGTCTTTTATTCAAATTTCAGACAATTGGGGATTTTTCCAGTGTTGCTTATTAAATTCTAGTTAAATTTCTTTGAATAAGAAACATATTTCCTCTCAGTGATATCAATTATTTGAAATTTATTTCAGCTTTTTAATAGAAATATTGATTTAAAAACTTTTTAAAAATCATATCTCTGAATAAAGACAGCTTTACTTTTTCTTTGTAATCTGAGTGCCTTTTATTTATGTTTTCCTTGTCTAACAGCTCTTGTTAGAACTCCCAGCCCAATAATGAGTGAGAATGGCGAAAAGAAACACTTTTTGTCTTGTTCTTAATCTTAAAAGGAGAGCATTTAGTCTCATACCAGATTTTTTTTTTTAATGAATGGCCTTTATTGGGCTAAAGAAATTTCTTTTTCTTTTTAGTTCATTGATTTTTATTTTTAAAAATTACATTAATTTTGCCAAAACTTTTTTCTTTATCTCTTGACATAATCATGTTGTTTCTGTTTTTATCTTATTATTATAATGTATTACACTAGTTAATACTCAGATGTCAAATCAAGCTTGCATTCTGGAGATAAATCAATTTGATTGTAGCGTAAAATCTCTTTATATATTGTGGAGCTTACTCTTGAACCAAAACATTCCTCAGCCTCTGCTAAGAGACATTGTATGTGTTTGTTTGGATATACCTTCATTGCTCCAGCAGCTTACAATGCCATCTTAGCCATCACTTTCTGCTTGCACAGAGCCCCACGATCAAGCAGAAATGAGCACTTAGGGCTTTTCTGGGCAGATAGGTCAAACAGTAACAATTCTCTGGGAATGGAAGCTTCTGGGGAGATCCAATTACCTATGTCTTAAGTTTA
Organism: Sapajus apella; assembly: GCF_009761245.1. Taxonomy (NCBI): domain Eukaryota; kingdom Metazoa; phylum Chordata; class Mammalia; order Primates; family Cebidae; genus Sapajus; species Sapajus apella. The sequence continues at coordinate 12,316,089 of NW_022436996.1, forward strand.
CTTCTTTCTGAAATAATTCTATTTTGACATTTATTCTTTAGCTTCTGCCCAATAATGTAATTACCCAAAGGGTTTATCTTGCCTGCTGCCCCCAAAAACCAAAGTTCTGAGACAGCATTATTGTAATAGAGACACAGTTTAATTAATGCAATGCCAGTTAAACAGGAGATCAGAGATTCATTATTACTCAAATCAGCATCCCTGAAAATTTGGAGACTAGAGGTATGTATCTATATATGTATGTATTTTGAGAGGGAGTCTCTCTTTTTTTTTTTTTTGTTTCTCCCTGATCCAAAAATACACAATATATTGTCCTCAGTAGAGGACGTATCACATATTAAACTGATAAGAACAGATATTACACTTACTCTTATCCAAAAGGCGGGGAAGCGATGAGATGGAGTCTCTCTCTATCACCCTGACTGAAGTGCAGTGGCGTGATCTTGGCTTCCTGCAACCTCCACTTCCCAGGTTCAAGTGATTCTCTTGCCTCAGCCTCTCAATTAGCTGGGATTACAGGTGGCCACCAACACGCCCAGCTAATTTTTGTAATTTAACTAGAGACAGGGTTTCACCACATTTTCCAGGATGGACTCAAACTCCTGATGTCAAGGGATCCGTCCACCTAGGCCTTCCAAATTGCTGAGATTACAGATGTGAGCCACCACACCCAGTAAGGCCAGAGTTTTTTAAGGATAGTTTAGTAGGCAAAAGGTTAGAGAATGAGGAATGCTGATTGGGTCAGAGATAAAATCACAGAGAGTAGAAGCTGTCTTTCTGCAATGAAACAGTTCTTGGATGGGAGCTGTAGGACCAGATGAGCCAGTTTACCAACCTGGGTGGACCCAACTGGTCCATCAGAGTACATGGTCTTCAAACACACTCTAAGGTTTTAAAATGGCATTGTTATTCATAGGAAATATTGGGGTGGTTAGGAGTCTTGCAGCCTTTGCCTGCATGACTCCTGAGCCATACATTCTATTTTTTTTTTTTTTTTTTTTTTTTTTGAGACGGAGTCTCTGTTACCCAGGCTGGAGTACAGTAGCACAATCTCAGCTCATTGCAACCTCCACCTCCTGGGTTCAAGCAGTTCTCCTGCTTCAGCCTCCTGAGTATCTGGGTTTACAGGTGTGCACCACTACCACCACTGGTTAATTTTTGTGTTTTTAGTAGGGACAGGGTTTCACCATGTTGGTCAGGCTGGTGTCGAACTCCTGATCTTGTGATCTGCCTTTCTCAGCCTCCCAAAGTGTTGGGATTAGAGGCATGAGCCACCACACCCAATCCTTGAGCCATACATTCTAACAGTATGGATAAATTGTTAGTTTTATAAAGGAGGTCTGATCCCCAAGCAAGGAGGTGGCTTATTTCAGGAAGGGGTTGTTACCATCTGTGTTTCCAAGTTAAATAATAAACTAAATTTCCCCATAGTTAGCTTGGCCAATGCCCAGTAATGAACAAGGGCAGCCTGGAGGTTAGAAGCCTGGATGGTTAGGTCAGATTTTATTTTTTACTATTACACTTTTTGCAAAGGCAGTTTCAACATTGCTTCAAAGCTAGGCAAGTGTCTTGAAAAATCAGAGGAAATTTTGTCATCAGTTTTGAGGGCTGCAGAATCCCCTGATCTTATTATTTGATCAAAGTCAAAAATCAATGCTGGTTTCTCTTTCCTATAGTGGATACCTTCCTCTAGGGACTTATACTGGATTTAGCAACCTCCTTCTGAGCCCTGATTCAGTACGCCTGCAAGGTAATTGGAGACTTCACTATGAATTTCTCACTCGTTCTAGTGTCTTCAGCACTTGTCTATTTTCCCTCCATTTATATCCAACTTATTTTTGGTGAGAACATGTCTTTAACTCCATCAAAGACCTTAAAGCCATCAAAGTCTATGAGAGATTTTACTTTTTCCTTTTTAGAACTTTCTTCCTAAATCCGTTGATGAGTATACTGAGTCTGATAATTCAGCCACAGTTCTGCAGGGAAAACCAAGATTATATATGAGTCCTCAAACATTTTCAAATTTTGTCATTCAATTTCCTCACATTAACTAAAAGCTTTGATGATTTCCTTTTCTCTAGCAGCAGTTCATTCTGGTGATCCTAAACTTATGCCCCAAATTGGCAAATTTCTTCACTCTTAAAAGCAGCTGCTTATCCATCAGCTCACTTCTAAATTCTTCTCCCCTGTATGAAGTTTTAGTGATCTAATCTTAGCCTCTACAGATTTCTGATGTCTTTAAAAGTATCATTTGTAATGTGTCTGTCATTTTTATTTTCATCAGTATCTCAAAAAATGTAAAACTTACAGGAAAGTAATTGTATAATACACAGAAGTAATGCAACTAGCATACTCAAATGAGAAAATGATGAATCTCAGTATAAAAAGGAAATACAAATAAATCTAGAAGGCTTCATTTTTCATGTATTAAAGTAGCAGAATAAAAATAAAAGGGAAAGATTGTTTTCTTATGTGAGAAAATCAGTATTTTTAAAAAATAAAACAATATATTTAAAAAGCTAAATAGATTCATATTCTTTATGTCAGTTATCCTCTCTCTAAAATACTAGGAGAGTAATAAGTGTAAAATATTTCTTTATAGAGGTTATCATTTTATAGCTATGTTAAATAAAAAATTGACAAGAACTGTACAAAATATAAAAAATAAGAAAGTGTTTAAATTATGGACATTTATAAAAGATTATTCTACTATAAAATAGTGTTTTCAAGACATTTATAATGTCATAGGAAAACATCTGTTGCATGTTCATTTTTAAATGGGGTATCCAATTATTCCTGTAATAATTTCAGTAGTAAAATAAGAGCATCTTAAATCTAAAATCTGCCTATAAAATATAACGAGCTGGAAATATGCTAATATATTAACAATATTTTCTTCATCATCATGAAATTATGTATTATTCTGTGTACGTTTCTATTTTCCAAGTTTTCTCAAGTCAGTAAGCATTATTATCAAAATTAGAAAAACAGTAAAAGATTACATTAATTTGGAAGACTTCAATGTACTCAAGTTTAGGATGTAGATAAAAGGTCAATTACATTTATTTATGTCTAATACCTTTTGTGGAGACCTTAGGGCTAAAAAATATGCCAGTGACAGGCAGAGAAATGAGGTAGATCTGATGTTTTTTTAGCTATTATCCAATTTTCCATGGATATAAAGTTATTAACTTGAATCTGGTCAAATTTACTATGAAAACCTACTTTCAAAAGAAACCATGTATTCTAGAAGGGTGTATAAAATATATAAATAAGTAATGCTGCTCTGGTTATGAACCTTGAATCATACAAACTTAGCTCTCTCTTACCCGCTTCAGGCAGTACCTGAGGAACCTCCAAGGCAAGCATATGATCTGTGAGGATAGAATTAATAACACTAGTAGAGTAACATTTTTATAGAGAAAATAGTAAACTTTTTATTATTTACAATCTAGGTATACTAATGTACATTACTCTGACTTTTCAAAATAATATTGTATGGAGATAGAAAGTCAGAAATTACAGGTTACATTTAGATAATTAAAATGTCAATTATTTTTATCCTAATAACTCAGAGCATATTGTATTTTGTAATGAAGTTATAACTTGAAATTATTTATAAATACACACAGTTTATTTTTCCATAGGGGTTAACCCAATGATAGTAATTTTAAAAATCAATTTAATTTTTTAAAAACATGATACATGTTTAATTATTTGCAGTTAAAAATATGTTTGCAGTGTATCAGATTCAGGTTATTAAAGTAGAAGGTATGCTTCACTGAATTTCCCACAGTGCCATTCACTGTGTCAAACCATTTATGTATTTTTTAAAAAATATGATCTCAACTTCAATAACATGTGATAGATTTAATATGCCATCTACCATTAACCAATTTTATAAGTAAGGGCATTGAATTTTAAAGAAATAAAGTAAACAACAAGTAATAAGTCACCAAATCAGAATTTAGCTATAAATAATCTGGCTTTTTAAACCTCTTTTTCTTGCCTGCCCTAAAACCTAAAAGTATAATTTTTCCTGTTTTCATAATTTGTTTCATTAAAAGTTTGTTTTAAAAAAATAATCATTTGTTTTATTATTTTTACTGCCTATTTTTATTGTAATTTTATCATAAAACAGATGGTTTATATTAAGATAATTTAAAGATTTTAAAAATAATATTGTCTTAGTGCATTCAAGCTGCTAAAACAAAATTATGGTAGACTGCCTGGGTTATAGAAATTCATTTCTCACAGTTCTGCATTCTGCGAAGTCTAAGATCAAGGCACTTGTAGACTTGATGTCTGATAAGGGCTGGTTCTCTGATTCATAGGTGGCCTCACATGGTGTAAGGGCCAAGGCAGCTTTCTGCAGCTTCTTTGTAAGGGAACTAATTCTATTCATGAGGGCTTCAACCTTATGGCATAATCACCACCGAGAGGCCTTGCCTACTAATATGATCTCATTGGAAGTTAGGATGTCAACGTATGAATTTTGGGAAGACACAAATATTCAGTACACTTGTGAGCAAATAAAGATTATTTCCAAAATGTGGGCAGTATGTAGGGAGACCTCAGCAGATAGTGCAACATCACAGAACTAACAGCAGAGGTGCTGTTACCAGCTAAGACCTGAAGGAATGGGGAAAGAGAGTCCTTGGTTACTTATACTTGCTAGGAGATTGTGACGGAAACATAGTAAGATTGAGAGGAAATGTGACTTTCAACACAAAACACAACCACATTGAGGCAACCTTTCCAAGAGGGATTTAGGAACTAAAAGCCATTCTGACTTTCTTCTCAGAGTTTCCATCAGCTGAATACAAACTGAAGCTAGGAGCCAGAGTCTATTGTTGGAGTCCAATTTAGAGAATAGAGGAGATCAGATTGAAGAGATGAACAGAAGATGTGTGGCACAATCACACAGCAAAATTGAAACTAGTTCTTAAGGAGTACACTCTAATTTGTGAAATATAGCATACAACATATAATATTACAAGTGTTAAGCACATCAAAAATAAATATTGCTCTCTACCATTTTTTTTCAATTAACATTTTATAATTTTAACACTTTAAACTTGAATATTTCACGTTAAATTTTATGTTCATATAGAGCTAGATTTATTGCAGAGAACATTAAGAAGATAATCTAGTAACAATTTAATTAATATGAAAAGAAACTAGTGTAATTTACAATATTTTCTGATGGTAGTTTCTATTTCTGTGGGGTCAGTGGTGATATCCCCTTTATCATTTTTACTGTGTCTATTTGATTCTTCTCTCTTCTTTATTAGTCTAGCTAATGGTCTATTTTGTTAATTTTTTTCAAAAAATCAGCTCCTGGATTCATTGATTTATTGGAAGGGATTTTTTTTGTGTCTCTGATCTTAGTTATTTATTATCTTCTGCTAGCTTTTGGATTAGTTTGATAATGCCTCTCTAGTTCTTTTAATTGTGATGTTAGGGTGTCAATTTGAGATATCTCTAGCTTTCTGATGTGGGCATTTAGTACTATAAATTTCCCCCTTAACACTGCTTTAGCTGTGTCCCAGAGATTCTGGTACATTTTCTCTTTGTTCTCATTGGTTTCAAAGAACTTCTTGATTTCTGCCTTAATTTCATTATTTACCCAGGAGTCATTCAGGAGCATGTTGTTCAATTTCCATGTAATTATTTGGTTTTGAGTGAGTTTCTAAACCCTGTGTCCTAATTTGATTGCACTGTGGTCTGAGAGACTGTTACGATTTCAGGTCTTTTGCATTTGCTGAGGAGTGTTTTACTGCCAATAACTTGGTCAATTTTAGAATAAGTGCCATGTGGCACTAAGAAGAATAATATTCTGTTGATTTGTGGTGGAGAGTCCTGTAGATGTCTATCAGGTCCACTGAATCCACAGCTGACTTCGAGTCCTTAAAATCCTTGTTAATTTTCTGTCTCAATGACCTGTTTAATATTGACAGTGGGGTATTAAATGTCTCCCACTATTATTGTGTGGAGTCTAAGTCTCTTTGAAGGTCTCTGAGAACTTGTTTTATGAATCTAGGTGCTCCTGTATTGGGTGCATGTATATTTAGAATAGTTCTTATTCTAATCTTCTATTCTTATTCTTCTTACTGAATGGTTACCTTTACTACTATGCAATATCCTCTTTGTCTGTTTTGATCTTTGTTAGTTTAAAGTCTGTTTTGTCAGAGACTAGGATTGGAACCCCTGCTTATTTTTTTTTTATTTTTTTATTTTTTGCTTTTCATTTGCTTGGTAAATTTTCCTTCACCTTTTTATTTTGAGCCTATGTGTGTCTTTGCATGTGAGATGGGACTCCTGAATACAGCACACTGATGGGTCTTGACTCTATAAATTTGCCAGTCTGTGTCTTCTAATTCGGGACATTTAGCCCATTAACATTTAAGATTAGTATTGTTATGTGGGAATTTGACCCTGTCATCATGATGCTATCTGGTTATTTTGCACATTACTTGATGCAGTTTTTTTAATAGTATTGCTGGTCTTTATATGTTAGTGTGTTTTTGCAGCAGCTGGTACCAGTTTTTCCTTTCCATATTTAGTGCTCCTTTCAGTAACAAAATCCTTCAGTATTTGCTTGACTGGAAAGGATTTTATTTCTCCTCTTATGAAGCTTAGTTTGGCTGAATATAAAATTCTAGGTTGAAAATTATTTTCTTTAAGAATGTTGAATAGTGGCCCCCAATCTCTTCTGGCTTGTGGAATTTCTGCTGAGATGTCCACTGTTAGTCTGATGAGCTTCCCTTTGTAGGTGACCTGGCCTTTCTCTCTGGCTGCCCTTTATAGTTTTTCCTTCATTTTGACCTTGTAGAATCTGATAACTATGCGTCTTTGGGTTGATCTTCTCATGGAGTATCTTAATGGTGTTCTCTGTATTTCCTGAATTTGCATGTTGGCCTGTCTTGCTCAGTTTGGAAAGTTCTCCCGGATAATATTCTGAAGTGTATTTTCCCTGTCTCCTTCAGGTACTCCTATCAATTGCAGGTTTGGTCTTTTTATGAAGTCCCATATTTCTTGGATGGTTTGTTAATTCATTTTTATTATTTTTTTCTCTAATCTTGTCTGCGTGTCTTATTTCAGCAAGGTGGTGCTCAAACACTGATATTCTTTCTCCCCCTTGGTTGATTCAGCTATTGATACTTGTGTATGCTTTATGAAGTTCTCATGCTGTGTTTTCAACTCAATCAGGTCATTTATGTTGCCCTCTAAACTGGCTATTCTAGTTAGCAGCTCCTGTACTCTCTTATCAAGATTCTTAGCTTCTTTGTTTTGGGTTGGAACATGCTCTTTTAGCCCAGTGTAGTTTCTATTACCTGTCTTCTGAAGCCGCCTTCTGTCAATTCACTCATCTAACCCTCCAATTCTGCTCCCTTGCTGGAAAGACATGGTGATCATTCAGAAAAGAGGCACTCTGGCCTTTGAGGTTTTTACTGTTGTTTTAGTTGATTCTTTCTCATGTTTCGAGTTTGCCTAGTTTTGATCTTTGAGGATTCTGACTCTTGGATGGGGTTTTTGTGGGGGCTTTATTATTGTTGTCGATGCTGTTGTTGTTGCTTTTTGTTTTTCTTTCAATGGTCAGGTCCCTCTTCTGTAGGGCTGCTATGGTTTGCTGGTTCACTTCAGGCCTATGCACCTGGTTCACTCACTTACCTGGAAATGTCAATCAAGGAAGCTAGATAACAGCAAAGATGGGTGCCTCCCTCTTCTTCTAGGATCTCTGACCTCAAGGGGCACTAACCTGATGCCAGTAGGATTGCTTCTGTTTATGGCACCTGACAAACTCTGTTGGAGGGCCTCACCCAGTTGGGTGGCATGGGGAACAGGACCCGTTTAAAGAAGTACTGTGTCCCTTACTTGAGGGGGTGTGCTTCTCTGGGGGGAAACCCATTTGTCTGAGCTGCTCAAATTCCTCAGAACTACCGGGGGTAAGGCTACGTCTGCTGGTCTGCTGAGGCTCTGGCCACCCCTCCTTCTAGAGGTTCAGGCCCAGGGAGATGCAAGTACTGTCCCTGAACCTCTGGCCAGAGTTGTCAGAGTTTCTGCAGGAAAACTCTGCAGAAGAGTGAAGAAGACTGAAGAGTCACTCTGGTTGCAGTCTGTCACACCATGGGGGAGCCTCCCTGGCTCCAGCAGGGGAAAAGCGCAGCCTGGAGCTGTAGCTATGGATGCGACCCTTCCCCCACCCAGGGAGCTTGGAGGGTTAGGCAGTTGTGAGTCCCAGTGCTGGCTGCTGCCCCTCGCACAAGGAGCTCAAAGGGCTTAGACAGCAGGCCGCTGCAGCTATGGTGCTGGTTGCCCCTCCCCCCTAATTTATTTAAAATCCCTAGGCTTAAACAGATTGCAGCTGAGAGGCTGTTGGGAATCTGTGTGGCTCTTGGTTTGGGAAACCAGGCCTCAGTAGTGTGGGTTCACCAGTGGGATCTTCTGATCCATGGGTTGTACAGTTCTGTGGAAATAGCATGGTTTCCCCAGCTGGGTGGCATGCTCACTCACTGCCTCCCTTGGGCAGGGAAGAGGAATCCTTTGCCCTGTGTGGCTCTCAGGTGGGCAGCTGCACTACACTGTTCTTCCTTCCTCTCTGTTGATCACACCCACCACCTCCTAGTAGGTTCTGAGAGAATCTGGATACCTTGCTGGTAAAGGATTCAAATGATTATTATGGTTCTTTTCAATGGGAGCCTCCGAAGGTAGTTCTTTCTGATCAATCATCTTGGCCTTGACCCCTAATTTACTTAAGTCATAATGACAGTGTTACTAAAAACAAATAGTTTCTCTTCAAAGAGTTTCAGTTCCTAGTTCTTTGTTTTATTCTAAAAAGTAATCTTATTCATTCACCTATCAGCCTTCCCTAGCTTTGTTGTGCCCAAACACACCCAAGCCATTTCCCATCACATGTACCTGTCCTTCCCATCAAACGCCCCTCTTGCCCACTTGATGATGTCAACAGTAGTCAATCAAAATTAGCCTAGATTATATAGTCTGACCCAGCCCACAGGGGAGGACACACAAACAAAATCTGTATTAAGGATAAAAACTACTGCTCTCCTTTGTTCTGCATGATCTCCCTTGCCTCTGCCTTGCATGCAAGAAGCACCCTTCTATAGAAATAAATTGCTTTACTGAGAAAACTTTTGCCTGAGTGCTTGTTTCACTTTGCAGCATCAAATATCTTTACAGTACTTCTAACAACAGTGAAATTTTTGGCACAAAATTTATTTTTAAATTTCAATTTTTATATTGGATTCAGGATGTACATTTGCAAATTTGTTACATATATATTTGTTGTTAAATTTGTATGTTGCATGATGCTGAGGTTTGGGGTACAAGTGATCCTGCCACTCAAGTAACATGTACCCAACAAGTAATTTTTCAGTTTTTGTTCCCCTCACTCTACCTCTTCCTGTCTCCACTGTGTATTGTTCCATCTTTGTCCATGTGTACTGAATGTTTAGCTCCTACTTGTAAGTGAGAACATGTGATATTTGGTTTTCTTTTCCCGAGTTAATTCTCTTGGGGTAATGGCCTCCAGCTGTGTTCATGTTGCACCAAAGGACATGATTTTGTTCTTCATATCACTGTATAATATTCCATGGTGTATATGTGCCACATTTTCTTTATTCAGCTCACCATTGATGGGCACCTAGGCTGATTCCATGTCTTTGCTGCTGGGAATGGTGCTCTAATGAAAATATGTAGGCAAGTTTCTTTCGGTGGGATGATTTATTTTCTTCTGGGTTTATAACCATTAAATGAATTACTGGGTTGAATGGTAGTTCTGTTTTAGTTCTTTGAGAACTCTCCAATCAGCTTTCCATGGAGGCTGAGCTAATTCACATTCCTACCAACAGTGCATAAGTGTTCTCTTTTCTCAGCAGCCTTTTGAGCATGCGTTCTCTCTTACTTTTTAATAGTGGCCCTTGTGACCCCTGTGAGATGGTATTTCACTGAAACACAAAGACTTCTATTGTGCCAACAATGTTTGTGATGTACAAAAAGAGTTATTGGAAAATGTTTCAATTAATCAAATTTTAAGTGCTATAACATCGAAGTCAACACTAATGGCTAAATGAGGTATATCTCCAATATCCATGTTAGAATATTAACTCATAACAAAAGGTGATAATTTTTTAAGAGATGACTCTATACAAGACACTGTGCAAAAGCCCTTTCCATTCATAATCTATATGAGCTTGATCTTGCTGTGAGAGTTGCATCTGCAGGATGTTCAGACATAGAACAACTGCAAATTTAGGAGATAAGATCGAATATCAGAGGATCTCTCTTTTTTTTTTATCTCTCCAAATCAGCACTCCAGATACTAGTAAGAACCTCCAGGAATATCAGTTAGCTTCTCGTGTTTTACAGACTTTCAAGAACTCGGTATCTGATTAAAAAAAAAAAAAAAAAGCATGGCACAGCACTATCTTTGAAAATGAAGGCCATCCGTTAATCAGAAATTGTATACACACTGAATTAAATGTATGGACCAAGGTACAGCCTGCATGAAATCAATTAATACTCAGCACTTCTTGCCTGTTGGCTAAATCAAGTGTACTATGAATTTAATACTTTCTCTAAAATGGCTGAACACTGACCAAGGAGGAGAAATAAATTAGGTAACATTTTTGTAATACTATGTGACACACTTGGTATAATCATTTAGCTCTAATCTGCTTCATCCTCAAAGCATGAAATTGGATATTATAATTATCACCTTTAAAGAGATGAGGAAACTGAACACAGAGAGATTTAATTACTTGCCCAAGGTTACATGCCTAGTAAGTAATGGGACTGGGTAAATTCAAATCCAAGCAGTCAAGCAGCAGAGTCCATGATTTTACCACTGTGTTATATTACTTCTCAAATTTATTGGCCTCCAGATAGAACACTTTGAGTTCCATAAGTAAATGTGCTTCAATGTGTCCTTTCTTGAGACTGGAGCCCTGCCAGCGGTTGGAAATTCCTGAGGAAGTATGCTGAAGTCTTCTGGAAGAGAAATTACCTACTGGGACAGGTGACACACTCACCTGTGTCCTTTTAGATGGACAGCGGTCTGTTAGTGATCAGTATCTGCTGCCTCACAGGTACAGGTCACATTGTGCTCACCTATTTTCTACAGTTCTTTGTAGCTCCCACCACAACTAGCCATGTGTGTTTGGGACCTCCGATCTGCTGGTTTATACTCTTATACTTCCTGAATTTTGCAAGCCTATGATTGGAAAAGGCCTATACGTAGGAATGGATACAGGGTGTATTTTGACTAGAACAGAGCTTCCACTTAGGCTAGAAATTAATGACAACCAAAACCTCTGATATGATTTGGCTGCGTCCTCACCCAAATCTCATCTTCAGTTACAATTCCCATCATCCCCACATGTCATGGGAGAGACCTGGTGGGAGGTAATTGAATCAATTGAGTGTTTTCCCCTATGTTGTTCTTATGATAGCAAATCAGTTCTCATGATATCTGATGGTTTTATAAGCGTCTGGCATTTCCCCTGCTGGCATTCATTCTCTGTCCTTCTGCTCTGTGAAGATGTGCCTTCTGCCATGATTGTAAGTTTCCTGAGGCCTCCCCAGTCATATGGAACTGTAAGTAAACAAAACATCTTTTCTTTATAAGTTACCCAGTCTTTGGTATTTCTTCACAGCAGCATGAGAATGAACAAACACATCTGTCATCTACTATTTTATAATCTGTGTGAGAAGTTACACACTTTATAAACTGAATGAAAGGAAGAATTTTTTACATAAAAGCTCTGTCTCTGCACATTTCAAACCTTGTTTCTGTTTCACTGATTACATATTTAGTGCCTGGGTACCATAGAGCATGTTTATTTTTAAATCTAAATCTGTGCCTATGCTTCTGGGAGAACCATACAATGGCTTTTCTTTGTAGCCAATTTCCAGTAGTCAAAAATTAATTGGACATGGACCTGATGGTACCAAATATTATATACTTTAGTGTTTCACTACAGCAAAACTAAACTGCATCTATCCCCAGCTCAATCTCCTTTCAGTAATGTCCTCAAAATGATCATAACTACTTCAACATCATCAGACACAAGAAAGAGTATGATGGAGAAGCAGCTGGAGTAGAATAAGAGAGTTGTTTTTATTTTTAAATTCTATTAAAATACCTCCACATCTGAAGAACACATCTCAATCAGTCTGGGCTGCCATAATAAAATACTGTATATTGGTTGGTTTAAACAAAAGTCTCAGCAAACTGATACAAGAACAGAAAACCAAGCACTGCATGTTCTCGCTCATAAGTGGGTGCTGAACAATGGGAACACATGGACACAGGGAGGGGAACATCACACACTGGAGCCTGGGGGGTGGGAGGCTAGGGGAGGAATGGCAGGAGGTGGGGGGATTGGGGAGGGATAGCATTAGGAGAAATACCTAATGTAGATGAGGGGGCAAAGGATGCAGCAAACTCTCACCATGGCACAGGTATACCTGTGTAACAAACCTGCATGAACTGCACATATACTCCAGAACTTAAAGTATAATAAATAAATTTTAAAAAACAATTTTTTTGTCACAGTTCCATAGGCTAGAAATCCAAGATTGAGATCAGTGCGCCAGCTTGCTCAGTTTCTGTTAAGCACTCTCTTCCTGGCTTGCAGACAACTGCCTTCTTGCTTTATTTTCATTTGGTGGTAGTGGTGGGGGGTCAGGGACAGATTCCCTGTCTCTTTTTTTTTTTTTCCTTGGGCATTAATCCTATCCACAGGACCCCACCCTTATGACCATGTTTAACCTTAATTAACTGCTTATAGTCCCTATTTCCAAATACAATTGCATTGTGAGTTAGGGCTTTAAAATGAAATTTCAGGTGGCACAGTTCAGGACATAGCAATGTGACAAGTGTGAATATATTGCTACAGACTTTCCCGAGGCCTAGGAAGGAGCCCATTCAAGTGAGGGTCCTAAAACTCACGTGTTATTAGCTCTAATTCAACTCTGCCTAAGGTCTTAGAAAAAACCTTTGGAAGGAAGATACGTAGGGTGAAAAGAAAAGATTGGGGCATCTGTTCAAATGAAAGATATCTTGAACACTTCTAGATAGCTGCTACCAAAAGGAATTGAGACTATAACATGTAGCTGATTGAGCATTAGCAATTTTCCACTGTTGTCCATTTTTGTAATGTTTCCGAATCCTTCCTCTTTAGCTGAAAAAAAAAAGAGACAGGATTGTTTTATTTTGGTACAAACTACAAAGAGAAGGCAGATGGAGTGAATGTATCATCTTCACCAGAAAGTCTTAGTAGATACAGGGAATAGAAACCTGTGCAGTAATATCAGCTTGCCAGGTTTGAAAGTACAGTTAAAAAAAACTAAGTTCCTGGGACTGAAGTAAATAAACGGGAAATATAAAGCCACTGGAACCTCAGGCTTATTGAACATAGGCTTTAATGGGCTACACCTCAGCAAAGCAGTCACTCATAGACTTAATTTCTCTTCAGTAAATCAAAGAGGGATGCTATTGGTCTTAATGGACTGTAATAGGCTTTGCTGCCACCTTCCTGTAGCACTACGACCTCTCACTTTTTGTGTGACTTGGGCAACTTTCTGTGGAATGTATATTTCTCAGCTCCGCTGATGTCAGATTTGTTTAAATACATGTTTTGACCAATGTGAGCAGAAGGGACAATGAATCAGTTCCCAGTAAAGCTTGAGGATTTATCCTTTAGATCCCTTCTTTTGTTTTTTCTTTTTTTATCTTCCGCAAGATAAGCAATTTCCAGATTGGGGCTGCTTCTTTGACCTGAGTCCTAGAATGACAGAGACATGAAGCACAGCTGCTATAGTCAATCCTCAGCTCCCATATATTGGGAAAAAGAGAAAATCAGCAGTTGCAAGCCAACAAAAGGCTGGCCTTTATTGTTATATTTGAAGTGAGGCCACGGTGAAGAAGAGAGGATGACAAACCTCAGCAACGTTTCAAGTACCGAACTACTGACGATAGGATTATGCCTTTGAGAATATATTTTCAGAAAGTAAAATACATGTGAAGGCTGGAGAATGCGCTGGAGAAAGAAGAATGTCTACACTGGTCAGTTTTCTTTCAGTTAGAATGAACCTTTGAACTTTTTAAAGGATATGAAGTAACTCACCAAAGAGGAAAGTGAGGATGACATCCCAGCAGGCAGATGATGATAGAAAAGGAAGAAAAGAGCAAAACAGGATGAGGTCTGGAAAGCATGCAGAAGCGTTCCACTTACGTCATGTGTAGTATTGAGTATTTCTAAACCTCAATAATCTAAAGTAAATTAAAAAGGGTTTAGATTTCAGTAAGAATCACTGTGGAGTCATTTAAAAGCTTTAAGTAGAAGCAATAAAGTTAGGATTTGTAATTGAAAATGGTTGATGTTGTAGGCAATACTGGTGTTCAAGATATTTGTTTAGTGGGTGAAAAAATAGTTAGAACCTGTTGTTTGTCAGTTTCTCACCAGCGTTTTGTTTCACAAAAGGATTTTAGGCTGATCTCAAAAAATCTGAAGGGCCTGAAATTTTACCCCCTTAATGCTAATAAGCCATTCTCTTATTGTTCCATAAGCACAGGCAGAGGACATGAGAGTACTGGGTCTGAAAGAAGACACGTTGCTTCTCACAGTAACAGCTCTGTCCATAGCTTCAATTTTTTGTTTATTTCTCATTCTCATCTTCTCACTTGGGAAAAAGTGATTCACAAGGCCTAAATGGATGCCTGTAGACACAGGGAGTTGAGGTACAGAAGGGGAACACTAAGCTGGGGCATATATACTCAGCAGAAGCAAGCTTGGTCTTTAGGTTACTTCTTCCCTCAAGGATTCTCATTGCAAATGTGACACTGGTAAATGGCCCAAGGAAAGAGCTCTCGGGGACTTGTATTCCTGATATACCAAACAAGAACACAAAAGAATGCTCAGGTAGCCTAGAGGATTTTCTCTCCTAACACGTAATTGCATCATTAGACAGAGCAAAAATGAGTTTCAGTTTTATTTGTTATTAAAAGTCTATAAATAAAGTATATTTAAATATTTTCACCCTTTAAAAGGGAACAATACAAGAACTTATGAGTATGTTTCAAATGAGTGTACTAACAGTTCCAATGGTCGCCATTACTGAGCAGATTAGTTATTACTCAGTGGAATGTCATTAGCTCTCATGGTGGCTTTTATTTTTATAAACTTTAATTATTTTTTCTAGTCTATTATTACACACATATGTTAACATATAACAAGTTAGTTAAAGGTATAACTGAATTAACTTTAAGATGCTGCTCATCATGACTACAAGTTGCACTTTGCTGATCAGAGATTTTAGATAGCATGTTAGAATGTCCTTGGTGATAAAAATAAAAGTTTAAAAATAAGAAAAATAGTGTGAATAACATTTGGTACTTTTTTATTAATTTGTAATAAATACAATTTATTGTTTAAATGTATTATTTTTATAGATACAGTTTCAAATATTATCTTGAACACTTTTCTGAGCCTGCTGATTAAAAATAAAATGTAAGAGGAAAATAAATCAATTTAGTTTTAATAAAAATTTAATAATAATTGGATAAAGAGTCAAGAGTTACTGGTGTGCTGCATTCAGGACACCCATCTCATATGCAAAGACACACATGGGCTCAAAATAAACGGATGGAGGAATATTTACCAAGAAAATGGAAAGAAAAAAAAAAACAAACAGAAGCTGCAATCCTAGTTTCTGAGAAAACAGACTTTAAACCAATGAATATCAAAAGAGACAAAGAAGGGCATTACATAATGGTAAAGGGATCAATGCAACAATAAGAGCTAACTATTCTCAATATATAATACAAGAGCACCCAGATTCATAAAGCAAGTTCTTAGAGACCTACAAAGAGACTTAGACTTTCACACAATAATAATGGGAGATGGTAGCACCCCACTGTCAATATTAGACAGATTAATGAGACAGAAAATTAACAACCAGGATATCCAGCACTTGAACTCAGATCTAGACCAAGCGGACCTAATAGACATCTACAGAACTCTGCAACCCAAATCAACAGAATATACATTCTTCTCAGCACCACATCGCACTTATTCTAAAATTGACCACATAATTGGAAGTAAAACAATCCTTAGCAAATGCAAAAGAACAGAAATCATAACAGCCTCTTAGACCACAGTGCAATCAAATTAGAAATCATGATTAAGAAACTCATTCCAAACCACACAACTACTTGGAAACTGGACAACCTGATCCTGAATGACTACTGGAGAAATAATGAAATGAAGGCAGAAATAAAGATGTTCTTTGAAACCAATGGGAATGAAGATACAACATATAACAATCTCTGGGACACATTTAAAGCAGTGTGTAGAGGGAAATTCACAGCATTAAATGCCCGCAAGAGAAAGGAAGAAAAATCTAAAATCGACACCCTAACATCATGATTGCAAGAACTACAGGAGCAAGAAAAAACAAACTCAAAAGCTAGCAGAAGATAAGAAATAAGTAAGATTGAAGCAGAACTGAAGAAGATAGAGACACAAAAAAACCCTTCAATAAATCAATGAATCTCGGAGCTGGTTTTTGGAAAAGATCAACAAAATAGACCACTAGCCAGACTAATAAAGAAGAAAAGAGAGAAAAATCAAAGAGATGCAATAAAAATGATAAAGGGGATATCACCACAAATCCCACAGAAACACAAACTACCATTACAGGATACTATGTATACCTCTATGCAAATAACCAGAAAATCAAGAATAAATGGATAAATTCCTGGACACTTATACCCTCCCAAAGACTAAACCAAAAAGAACTCGAATCCCTGAATAGACCAATAACAAGGTCTGAAACTGAGGCAGCAATTAATAGCCTACTAGCCAAAAAGTCCAGCACCAGACATGTTCATAGTTGAATTCTACCAGAGGTACAAAGAAGAGCTGGTACCATTCCTTCTGAAACTATTTCAAACAACAGAAAAAGAGGGAATCCTCCCTAACTCATTTTATGATGTAAATATCATCCTGATACCAAAGCCTGGCAAATACACTATGAAAAAGGAAAATTGCAGGCCAATATCCCTGATGAGCATCAATGTGAAAATCCTCAATAAAATGCTGGTAAACCAAATCCAACAGCACATCAAAAGGCTTATCCATCACGAGCAAGTCAGCTTCATCCCTGGGATGCAAGGCTGGTTCAACATATGCAAATAAATAAATGTAATCCATCATATAAACAGAACCAAAGACAAAAACCACATGATTATCTCAATAATGCAGAGAAGGCCTTCGAAAAAAATCAACAGCCCTTTAAGCTAAAGACTCTCAATAAAATAGGTATTAAGGGAATGTATCTCAAAATAATAAGAGCTATTTATGACAAACTCACAGCCAATATCATATTGAATGGACAAAAACTGAAAGCATTCCCTTTGAAAACCGGCACAAGACAAGGATGCCTTTTCTCTCCACTCCTCTTCAAAATAGTATGGGAAGTTCTGGCCAGGGCAATCAGAGAAGAAAAAGAAATAAAGGGTATTCAATTAGGAAAAGAGGAAGTCAAATTGTTTCTATTTGCAGATAATAAGATTATATATTTAGAAGACCCCATTGTCTCAGCCCAAAATGTCCTTAAACTGATAAGCAACTTCAGCAAAGTCCCAGGATATAAAATCAATATGCAAAAATCACAAGCATTCCTATGCACCAATAAAGACAAACAGAGATCCAAATTATGAGTGAACTCCCATTCACAACTGCTACAAAGAGAATAAAATATCTAGGAATATAACTAACAAGGGATGTGAATGACCTCTTCAAGGGGAAGTATAAACCACTGCTCAAGGAAATAAGAGAGTACTGAAACAAATGGAAATATTCCATGCTCATGGTTAGGAAGAATCAATATCATGAAAATGGCCATACTGCCCAAAGTAATTTATAGATTAAACACTATCTCCATCAAGCTATCATTGACTTTCTTCACAAAATTGGAAAAAAAAGAAAAAAACACTTTAAATTTCACATGGAATCAAAAAAGAACCCACATGGCCAAGACAATTCTAAGCAAACAACAACAACAACAACAACAACAAAAAAAAAAATAAAAATAAAAAAGAAAGAAAAAAAAGAAAAAGTTAAAAAAAAAAAATAGTCTGGAGGCATCATGTTACCTGACTTCAAACTATACTACAAGGCTACAGTAATCAAAACAACATGGTACTGATACCAAAACAGAGATATAGACCAATGGAAAAGAACAGAGGCCTCAGAAATAACACCACACATCTACAGCCATCTGATCTTTGACAAACCCGACAAAAACAAGCAATCAGCAATGGTTTCCCTCTTTAATAAATGGTGTTGGGAACACTGGCTAGCCATATGCAGAAAGCTGAAATGAGATCCTCTCCTTACACCTTATACAAAAATTAACTCAAGATGGATTAAATTTGAATGTACGACCTAAAACCATAAAAATTCTCGAAGTAAACCTATGCAATATCATTCAGGACATAGGCACAGGCAAGGACTTCCTGACGAAAACACCAAAAGCAATAGCAACAAAAGCCAAAATAGACAAATGGGATCTAGTTAAACTAAACAGATTCAGCACAGCAAAAGAAACTATCATTAGAGTGAATCAGCAACCAACAGAATGGGAAAAAATTTTGTAATCTACCTATCTTACCAAGGGCTAATACCCAGAATCTACAAAGAACTAAAGCAGATTTACAAGAAAAAAACAAACAACCCAATCAAAAAGTGGGTGAAGGATATGAATAGGCATTTCTCAAAAGGAGATATTTATGCAGCCAACAAACATAAAAAAACTCATCATGATTGGTCATTAGAGAAATGCAAATCAAAACCACAATGAGATACCATCTCACGCCAGTTAGAATGACAATCATTAAAAAATCAGGAGGCAACAGAAGCTGGAGAGGATGTGGAGAAATAGGAACACTTTTACATTGTTGGTGGGAGTGTAAATTAGTTCATCCATTGTGGAAGACAGTGTGGTGACTCCTCAAGGATCTAGAACCAGAAATACTGTTTGACCCAGCAATCCCATTGCTGGGTATATACCCAAAGGATTATAAATCATTGTATTATAAAGACATATGCACACATATGTTTATGCGGCACTGTTCAAAATAGCAAAGACTTCAAACCAACCCAAATGCCCATCAATGATAGACTGGATAAAGAAATTATGGCAAATATATACCATGGAATACTATGCAGCCATTTAAAAAAGAATGAGTTCATGTCCTTTGCAGGGAAATGGATGAAGGTGAAAACCATCATTATCAGCAAACTAACAAAAGAACAGTAAACAAAACTCCACATGTTCTCACTCCTAAGTGGGTGTTGAACAATGAGAACACTTGGACACAGGGAGGAGAACATCACTCACTGGGGCATTTTGGGGGTTGGGGGATTAGGAAATGGAAAGCATTAGGAGAAATACCTAATGTAGAAGACGGGGTGATAGATGCAGCAAACCACCATGGCACATATTGAACTAGGTAACAAAATTGCATGTTCTTCACGTGTACCTCATTACTTAAAGTATATAAAAAAATGCAAGATTCCGAATTTAGGTAAAAGAGGCCAATTTTTGGAGTGGTATGGTGGCCCAGCTACATTGCTTTACCTATGCTTATTTTGAAAATCAGACTCCAAAATAACATACATTTAAATATGTCATTTTAAGACTTTATAATTGTCACTAAAATATTTTTATTATAAAAAAGTTAATTAAGAGTGTGCTACTTATTAAATAGAACAGTATAATTATGTACTAGAACTGTGTTTGGAGCATTTATATTTCTACTTGTCAAATAAATGCATAATTATAAATATTGTCTGAATTTAAAAAGAGATATTTATTCAATTACACACACTATAAATGATGCTAGGCTTACATTGGGGAACAAAATAGATATCTCTTTTGTCCTCATGAAGTACACACTATCATGGAGAACATAGACATTATTCTATAATAATAGAAATGATTTGCTCCTTAAACACTATTATAAATGACATGAATAAGTCTGTGAAGGGCATAACAGGATTTATTTAAACTGTGAGATACAAGACAATATCTACAAGAAGGTAACATTTACCATTTATCCTAGGACTAAGTCAACCTTAACCAGGAAACAGTGAGTAAAAGAACAGCCCCTGGTGATGGGATAGCATCAATGAGGTCACCTGAGGTGAGAGAAACTTAGCAGTTTTACAGATACTGAAAGATATCCAATGTGGCGATGATAATAAGTGAAATTGGCATAAGATGAGGCTGGAGTTGGGTGGGGGGAGGAAGCCAGGTGTAGTGGATTGAATGGTGGGTCTCAAAGATATCAGGTCTTGCTCCCTGGATCCTGTGAATGTGACTAAGTTGAGGGTTATGAGATCAGATCTTAACCCTGGATTAACCCTAAAGAAGATTAAAGCTAAATATCATCACAAGTGTCTTTGTAAGAGAGAGATAGAGGAGCATCAGACACATATAAAAGAATGCAATTTGAAGATGAAACAAGAGACGTTTAATGATGATGGAATTGACAACTGGAAAGATGTAGCCTCAAACCAAGCAGTGTTGGTAGTTACCAGAAACCAGTAGAGAAGGCAAAAAACAAATTATTCTCTAGACCCTCTGGAGAGAAAATGGCTCTGCCAGCACCTTGATTTTGAAATTCTGGCCTCCAGAACTGTTAAGAGAATTGATTTCTGTTGTTTTATACCACATAGTTTGTGGTAATTTTTTACATCATTCACAAGAAACTAATATATGTGATAGATATTTTTAAGGTCTTTAAGTACAAAAGGAAAGAATGGGTGAGTTTTTCTGCAGGGTTGGGTATTGTCTATTTAATGGGTAAAAGAAGTCACTGTAACTTCCTCGTGGATAATGGACTCTGAAAGTCACTATGGGAAGCTGGGAGAGCAATTAGGGGAGGCAATTTCAGTAGTTCCATCTAAATATGAGTAAATGATAAGCCTGGAATTCAAACCCAATAAACTCGAAGCAGTAAAGCAGTTGAGTAATATTAATAAGCAATAGGTCATTTTGCTTAATATATTCTCCTGAGGCTTTATTTAAGGGAGACTTAGATCTCCAATAATTTCTATGTATTTACTTTCTTAGCAGCTACAAGGAAAGAAATAGATAAGTTTCCTAAAATACAGCATCCAATTTTTTTTTTCTTTTTTGAGACAAAGTCTTGCTCTATCGCCCAAGCTGGAGTGCAGTGGCAGGATCTCGGCTCACTGCGACCTCCGCCTCCCAGGTTCAAGCGATTCTCCTGCCTCAGCCTCCCAAGTAGCTGGGATTAGAGGTGCCTGCCACCACGTCCGGCTAATTTTTGTATTTTTAGTTGAGACAGGTTTTACTATGTTGGTCAGGCTGATCTCAAACTTCTGACCTCATGGTCTGCCCAGCTTGGCCTCTCAAAGTGGTGGGATTACAGGCGTGAGCCACTGCGTCTGGCCAGCATCCACATTTAATATTTGTTTTGGCCATACACTTGAAACTTTTAAATTACAGGCTCTAATATATATTTACTTTCTTCATTTTTATTAATCACATATACAAGTATTAATTAGATATGTTGATTAGGAGGAGATAAACTACTACAATGTGAGTTTCATATAATTCTCGAAATAAAGCAAACTTAGCTAATAAGCTAATCCTCTCACCACATCTCCCAAAGCTGCATATGGAGATCACAGAATTAATTTATATGGAAAGAAGTCTACCAGTTCAATATGGATATATGACAGAGTTGTGAATAGGTGTTTTCTCTGTATAAGTACAATTTAAACTTTAAAGTGTGGTGCTCACTTCAGCAGCACATATACTAAACTTAGTGTATATATACACATGTATATGTAGACTAACATGTGATATGACCAGTATTAGGGAGCAGCAGGGTACCATATAAAAGAGTGATTCATGTACATGTAATATTATGAGATGATTACCAAATTCTTACTGTCAGATACTCTTCTAAGCACTTAATGTGAATTAACTAATTTGATCCTCTCAATAATCTTATGAGGCAGGTATTTTTATTTTCACGTTCTCTTAAAGGTAAAGTCACTGAGTGGGAGACAAATACTTGGCTAGGAGTAGCTAACGAGACAGTGGAAGAACTGAGATTTGAATTTCAGTGGACTCGCTCCAGACCTACGAAACACTGTATTACAATATAATTTTGATTATTTTAATGTTATTTAAATTGACATATTCAAATAATAAAAAGCATGATTTCCATAAGATGTTAGAATCTTTGAAACAACTGTCAGTCCCTTAAAGAAAAGAACAAAGTTCTCTACTAATGATCTCACATCTCTGACTGTATTGTGTTCTTTTCAATAAACAACTGATTGAATGTGTAAACATGTAAACTAAACAATTTTAAGACTGATTGGTAAATTCAAGGCCAACCAAATTGTTACCCAGCTATAAGATTAATTATTAGAAGAAAGTAAAATGTTGAAAATAATCATAGTCATGTTTTAGCGGAATTATTACAGCTCCTCACACCAATTATTTCCGGGAGTTTTAGCCATTTTACAATTCACATTTCCTTGTCGGTATAGAAATATTAGTGCCTGACCTGTCTCATAGTGTTGAGTATCCAAGAACTATTATATGTCAAATATGACTTACATTCCAAAATACACACCTCTAAGTGGGGGTAGAGGACGGGGAGAGACGGTTTTTGCATGACACTCTTCCATCTCAGACCACCGGACATTCGAGTCTCATAACGAGATTGCAACCTAGATTCCTGACATGCGCAGTTTACAGCAGGGTTTGTGCTCCTCCTATGAGAATCTAACACCCTTGCTGATCTGCTGGAAGGCAGAGCTCAGGTGGTAACACTCACCTCCTTCTGTGAGGCCCTGTTTATGACAGGCAATGGACCAGTACGGATCGCCAGCCTGGGGCTTGGGACTCTGCTCTAAGTTACCAAGAATTCAACACTGAATATTGGAAAGATTATTTTCTGAACTTGTATGATGTATTCTACACAATTTTCAATAAGCAAAACAGATGGGTAGATAGAGATAGGTAAATAGGTAATAGATATATCAATAAAACATGATAGATAAATAAGAAACCAGAGACCTATAGAATATCCCTATAATTAATCTAATTATTAGAAGCCTATATACTGTTAATCAGTATTACTGATTTAACTGTATACTACTAATCAGTATTATTGTTCATTCCCTTTTCAAACATCTCCCCCTTTTCATTACCCAAATTTAAACTGCTAAAATTCCCTATTTCCTCAATACATAATAAATCTTATTCAAACAAAGGAACTCTAAAATAATCCTCATTGTTATTTATTGTTTAAAAGTCTTTCTTGCCCAGACTTCTATATACATTATGCCTTTCCTTGGTCATCACTGATACCGCAGAGTCGTCCGCTTGTTCTCACTAACCTTCATTCTGTCCTGCAGATGATCCCTCTTGCTATGCCCGCATTTCAGTCCTGAGAAGAACATGGATCAACTAAAGCATTTCCTAAACTCCCATTTCCAATACATATGACAAAAGATAAGACATCACTATTTATGCCTCTCCTGTCTTTCCAAATCATGCTTATTTATTCTGGTCTGTTTATTTTAATTTACAGGCTAGTTCTAAAAATAGGGAAAATGTTTTCTTTTTTTCAATTATGTGATAAATTATCATGCATTGCAGTCTTCTGTGTAAACTTATCAAGACTTTTAAAAGGTAAAATACATTTTTATAATATTTTCTTTATTCATGCACTTACCTTATCCACTCATATAATTTCAACTTAAAAAGCTGTTTTTCTCACATTAAAATGAGCTTTAAACATGTAAGGGTGAAAAAAGCTAGCAGGTTTATACATTTGGTTTTGTATGAAACAATACAACAATTATTTGGCATTTTTTACTTAAAAGTTGCTAAGTTGAAAGTTCTCATATTTCTTATTAAGTGAATTAGTGGGGAAAAGGTTTCTTCACAGCTATTTTGCATAATAAAGTGGTTTATGTTTCCAAAACATGAAAATGAATACTTTTAACCTCAACTGTAAATTGAAGAATTTTGTTAACTATTAAATGATTATTTTTCTTCTTTTGCAGAGATTAAAAAAATTTGTCAGGATTTATTGCAGTCATTAAACAATGCATTAGAGTTACATTAAGGAACCCAGTTTTTCTTTATCTAGTCCAAGATGCTCTAAACTTTAGACCATAAAACTTCCCTCATGATATTTTAAACTAAATACTCATGTCTTCACAGAATCAGAAACACGATTTTCAAAAATTATTGCGCTTAAGCAAGAGCATGATAATTAACAAGCAGAAAAATCTGAATGAACTTGAGGCAACAAAAACAGCAAAAAGAATGATCAAGCAGATAGTAATTTTAAAATACAGTTTAAATCAATTTCCACAACTGTCAACATGTGTGATACAGTATTAATAAAGTAAGCCTAATATCTTAGATTTAAAGATACAAAATCCTTTTTATTCTGAGAATTTCCTTAGAAGTTCATGCAAATCCCCTATTTGGTAAATCAAACTATAAAGTTGCCTTCGTCTACATTGTATTTTGAGTGATATACTCTCACAGAAAGTCTTTTGGCTACAGGATAAAATAAAAAAAATACGGAGCACGTCAGTTTTCTTAAAATATGAATATATTTAAAATAAAAATAACTATTTCATAACGCATAATTAAGCATGTTCAAATTAAAAAGCTCTCTTGCAAGGTTAGACAGAACATCCTTGTTTTGCTGACCAAGGCAGTGCTGAATTGCTTCATGCTGGCCACGGCCAACAGGTGGCACCAACGCCCTCCTAGAAAGATCAGCACACCAGACACCATGAGTGGTCCTCTAGGTGCATCACATAACTCCAAAGAGAAAACTTGGCAAGGAATAGCTCCTATTTTTGTGACCACCTATTGACCATCTGTTGACTATTTTCTACAACAACAACTTTTTTTTTTAAGCATTCAACGTTTATTTTTAAATGCAACAAAATGAAACAAAGAAACAGCCCTCTAGGAAAGTGAGCCGCAGGAGACTGGAGAAGATATGCATTTCTAGGCTTAGCTTCTTCAACCATTAGAACAATACTAAAGATTTCAGAAACCGTAAGACATTCAGTCAATATATTCCTAATGATATGTTGATAATACGCAATAAATTACAAAGTGTGAGATGCATGTCCCTAGAGATTACATGTAACAGCCTGATACAAATGTGCTTTTGTTACCATTTCGTTTGTACATGTCTTAGAGCATGGAAGTGCTCTAGGGTGAGGAAGAGGAGGTGAGATCAGCGTGCAAGAGCAGAAAACAAACGATGCTTACCTGTACCATGAAGATAAGAACAAAGACAATAGTTGCTGTTTCTTTGAACGATGAACTTTAGAAAGATGAGTTTTCTAATTTCTGCAATCATGACACATTTATTTCTTCATTCTTCCAGGATTTGTACTATTCTTTCTCCACAAACCATAAATTTAAAAATTTTTAAAAACGGCTGGGCGTGCTGGGTCATGCCTGTAATTCCAGCACTTTGGGCAGCCAAGGCAGGGGAATCACCTGTCAGGAGTTCGAGACCAGTCTGACCAGCGTGGAGAAACCCCATCTCTACTAAAAATATAAAATTAGCTGAGTGTGGTGGCAGGTGCCTGTAATCCCAACTACTTGGGAGGCTGAGGCAGGATAATCTTTTGAACCTGGGAGGTGGAGATTGTAGTGAGCCAAGATCATGTCACTGCACGCTTGCCCGGACAACAAGAACGAAACTCCGTCAACAACAACAAAAATTATTAAAAAGTAGATACAAAACTTCCAACAGAGTAACAGTGCATTTCTCTCTTCCTTCCGAATACACATGCTCTTCCACAGCGGTAACCACTGCAGTCTAGGTTCCTTCTTCCATTCTGCCGCTTTGCGTATATACACACACACACACACACACACACACAGAGAGAGAGAGAGAGAGAGAGAGTAATGTGTATTAGCACATATATATTGAATCACTTTCAATAGTACTTTATATATACCATCTAGTGCTCCCAAAGTGCTGGGATTACAGATCTGAGCCATTGCTCCTGGTATAATCTGCAATTTTTTAAGATAACGTTCAACATTTCAAATTCTTAGTTGTAACATATACTTCCTCCTTAATAAGCAGAAAACTATCATCTGCTCAAATATTTTGTCAATTTTTAATTGAGTTACTGAGTTTTCTTGGGTCTTGCTTCTTTATCAATTTCAATGATCACTGGCTATTATTATTAAACAGTTTAGATAATTTAATATAATTATTGCTATGGTTGGTGATTAATCTGCTGCCATTTTCTATTTGTCCTACTTGTTCTTCTCCACGTTTTTACTCTTCAATACATTCTTTTAGATTTAGTGTATTTTATGGTTCGTTCTTTATTGTTTGACTAATTAGCTACAATTCTTTTGTTTGCTTGTGTTTTTCTCTGCTTTCGATAGTTTCTTTTTCTTACATTATAAATTTTAACTTATTATAATCTATTTTCAAGTGATATGATACCACTTTGTGCATAGTATAAGAATCTTACAGAAGTGTATTTTTATTTTTTCTACTATCCATTGTGTCATTAATGTCATATATAGATATGTATATTCTAAACCTTGCAATTGAATATTACTGTTTTTCGGTCAATTATTATTAAAATTTTTACATAATAAGAAAAACATATATATTGATCCACATAATTACCCCTTTAAACTCTTTAATCCATTGAGTATAACCAGATTTCAATTTGGTGTCATTGTACTTATCCTTGGAAACTTTTCCTTTAAATTTTTCTTCCTCTATTTTAGACACACTGCCTCACTAACTTCTGACTTGTTTTGTTTCCTCTGAGAAGTCTACCTTATTCATATTTGTATATGCACTGTTTAGTTTTTCTCTGACTACTTATTTATTTATTTACCCCTGGTTTTAAGCAAGTTGACTATAATGTGCCTTCAAATAATTTCTGTCATCATTATATTTAGGATTCACTTAGTTTCTTGGCTCTATGGATTTAAATTTCATCAAATTTGGAAAAAAACATGTACTTTTTTTTTTCTAAGGTTATTTCTTTTTTTCCTGCCCCTTCTTTCTGAGATTCTGAGATTCTAATTATATTTATAGCAAACTGCTCAAATTTGTTCCACAGCTCGATGATGCACTATTTAAGTTCTTTTTCTTTTCTTATTTTTGGAGAATTTTTATGTCTTTTGTCAAGTCTCTTAATCTTTTACTCTGAAATTTCTAATCTGCTGTTAATTTTGCCAGATCTATTACATATCAAATACTGTAGTTTTATCTCTAGAATATATTTCTTATGTTTTATTTAACAGACTCATTTCCTCTAGCTTCCTGTGCATATGGAATACAGTCATAATAACTGTTTCAGTGGTATTGTTACTAATTCTGCAATTTGTGTTTTGGGACTAGTTTTGATTGGGTGCTTTTTTTCCCCTTACCATGGGTCATAGTTCCATGCTTTTTTTCATACCTGGTCCTGTTTGAATAGACACAAACGGGCAATACTTACCTTCTCATGTCTGTGTCTTTGCATTTCTGTAAATTTCTATAAATACTGTTGAGCTTTGTTATTGGACACAGTCGAATTATCTAAAAGAGCGTGATTTTCTGTCTTACTTTTAGGTTTTGTTAAGCATGACCAGAAAGATATATTCTGGGCCTACTTTGCCCTAGTGCTCAGGCAAATCCCCTCTGAGAACTCTACCAAACAACCTGTGAATCCAGAGGTTTTCCACTCTGCTTGTGAAGCTAGGAAGTATACTTAGCTCTGTGTGAGTTCTGAAAACCATTAGTTAGTTTCCTCATAAAGAGGCACCGATCAGGACTCAGCTGCAGACTCAAGGTGATTGCTGCACATCTGCAGATGGCTCGATCAGGACTCAGCTGAAGACTCAAGGTGATGGCTGCACATCTGCAGATGGCTTTTTCTGTGCAGCTTCCTCCTCTGGGCATACTGGCTGTGAACTCTAGCCTCTTGTCCTATGGACTCTCAACTCTCTCTCTTCAACTCATTGGGAGTGCTGTGCATGCCTGAGTTTGTTCTCACTGCCAGACAGGCAGAAAATTCTTTTTTTTTTTTTTTTGAGATGGAATTTTGCTCTTGTTTCCCAGGTTGGAGTCCAATGGCACCAACTTGGCTCACTGCAACTCTGCCTCCTGTCTCAGCCTCCTGAATAGTTGGGATCACAGCATCCAGGCAGGAAATTTTTTACAGACAGGATACTGTGTCAATGTCACCTCATTGGTTTCCATCTGTAGGGACCGCTGTCCTTAACTGCCTATCCTTAATGCCTTGAAAAATGTTTAATATTTTATGTCATGACTTTGGGTTGTTTAAGCCTGGAGTGCATATATAAATGCTATTATTATTTTTTTCAAGCTTAAAATATAATAAATTTTAAGAATCACCACTGTTGGAAGAGACTTACCCTCCTGTCAAATAGGCATGTAAGACATGGTAAGGAATGCTAGCCAGTATATTTAATGCAACTCCAATGTAGTTTTTATGCAATTTTCTATATGCAGTTATTAAAGAAAATAGCAATCAATATTTCAGTGTAACACATATATAAATATATATCTTAGTGAATGTAATGTGTTTGTTCTAGGCATTTTAAAATTATATAATTTAAAAGACTAAAAAATGTTTTTATCAAAATATTTTATGGAGGAGACTAAAACAAATGAAAAAGTTAACCATGAATTAAAAAAAGATAAGCCATTAAAAAAAGAAAAATCTCTTAATTTGAAAGAGTTTTCTAAATATGCCTAGTCCCACTCCTGAAATTGCAATTTGTTTCTAGTTCACCTCATTAATATATAGGTTCTTAACCAAAAGCAAACTCCCAATTCCCCTGTACATTGTGTATTTTTTTCTTTTTCTTTTTATATTCTGAATGTATATTCTACAAAATTTATAAAAAAGGATGCAATTGCTGTTAAGCATGGGGCTATATTGCTTGCTACCAGATCGTATACATATAAAAAACAATAATTTGGAATACTGCTTGGCATTTCAATATTTTTATTTGCTTTGTAATTTAATTACAGTACCCTATGATTTGTGCTCTGTGTTTTTCTTCAGTAAACAATCCATTTATCTTTATTAACTTCCTTATATGGAATATGTTTTCATGGAGATGAGCAAGAAAATAAGGCCCCTCGGCTTAATAAGGTTTAGTTATTAAGTGTTTAAACCTTCTGAAATCAAAATACTTAATTTCTCTTTTTTGGTTTAGATGTATTAGAAATATTAGGAAATGAAAACTCTAGAAAGTCTTATTCTTTGATTTGGCATAAATTTATTAGCTTAAGTAATTAAAACTAGTTTTAAGTTTCTGCATAGAATGGCACATTCCTAACTGCCCATAAAGAAACATTTCCCAGTTTTCCTATTATGCATTATGAAAAAACAAAACTAGAGAAGCAAAATCAAACAACCTCAGACACTGAATTCTTAGATAATACAATGCCAGGATTTCACAAAAGCAGCAATTTAAAAAAATTAGATGGTAAATGAGGAGGCAGAGCAACATGGCCAAAGAGAATCTTCCAGTAATTGCCCCTGCCACAGGAACACCAAATTAAAAAATTATCCACACAAAAACACCTCCATAAGAAAAAAAAGCAGGTGAGTGATCATTATATATGTTTAAAATTATATCAAGGAAAGAGGAACTGAAGAAGGCAGGAAAGAGTCGAGTTGCTGACACCACCCCTCGTCCATCCCCTATCAATGGCTGTTTGAATCTATGTGCTTGGGGGAGGGACAGTGCAGTGATTGCAGGACTTTCCATGGAAACTCAGTGCTGCCCTTTTACAGAAGAAAGCAGCAAGCAACAGGATTCAACTGGTGCTGATAGAGGGAACATTTACACCAGCTCAATCCAGAGGCAAATTGTCCATCCTAGTGGTGAACCTGAGTTCCGGCCAGCCTCACCATTGTGGGCAAAAGTGCTCTCAGGTCCTACAAAAACATGAAAACTTGAAATGCAGTCTAGGCCATAAGGACTGCAATTCTTGTGCAAGTCCTGGTGCTACCATATGCTCAGAGCCGGCCGACAGAGGGCACATGACCCAGTGAGACACCAGCCAGCATGACCAAAGGAATGCTTATGCTTCCCAACCACAGGAAGCACAGCTTGCAGCTCCAGGAAAGACTTCACCCTTCTGCTTGAGGGAGGGACAGAGAAGGGTAAAGAGGACTATGTCTTGCAAGTTGGATACCAGCTCAGCCATACTAAGATAGGGTGCCAGGTACAGTCCTGAGGCCCTTATCTCAGGTCCTCATTCCTGTTCAACACTTGAAATGTACCCTGGGCCAAAAGGAAACCCACTGCTTTGAAGGGAAAGATCCAGTTCTGGCAGAAATCATCACCTGCCTTGAATAATCAGCCGCGGGAGCCAGGCAGTACTCACTGCAGCCCTTGGATGAGATTATAGCCATGCTGGCTTCTGGTGTGATCCAGAACATTCCCAGCTGTGGTGGCCATGAGGACAGACCCCTTCTGCCCTAGGAAAGGAGACAGAAGACAAAACTTTGCAGCTTGGGTACCAGCTCAGCCACAGTAAGGTAAAGCATCAAGTAGGTTCCTCAGGTCCCTCATTGTAGGCTGTGGCTCCTGAACAACATTTCTGGGTCTGTCCCGAGCCAGAGGTGAGTTCACTGTCCTGAAGGAAGAGTCTCATAACTGGCAGCATTTACCACAAGCCAACTAAGGAGACCTTGGGCCTTGAGCAAACATTGGACGTAGCCAGGCAATAATCTCTGTGAGCCTGGTAACCACAGGAAGAGACTCCTTGGCTTGAGGAAAGGGAAAGGAAGAGTGGGAAGCACTTTTTCTTGCAACTTGGGTGCCAGTTCAGCTGCAGTAGAAGAAAACACCAAGCAGCTCTCTAAGGTTTCTGACTCCAGGCCCTGACTCCCAAACATCATTCCCAGATGCCTCAGGGGCTAGGCATGGACTAGCTGCCTTGAAGGGAAGGACACAAGCCTGTTTAGATTCACCACCTGATGAGTACGGACCCCACAGGCCCTGAGTGAACATAGGAAAGCCAGGCAGTATTCATTGCAGGCCTTGGGTGGGAACCAGTGTTGAGTTTGCCTCAAGTCTGACACAGTCTCAGTGGTGCTGGCCACAGAGGTGCTTGTGTTACCCCTCCTCAAGATCCAAGCAGCTCAGCACAGAAAGAGAGAAAGACTCCATTTGTTTGAGGGAAAGTAAGGGGAAAGTACAAGTGTCTCTGCCTGGCAATCTACAGAACTTTTACAGACCTTCCTGAAGACCACCAATGTGGTAGCTCCATGAGTCTACAAGAACCTCATCATTACTGGGTTTGAGGTGGCCACTAAAGTAGATATGGCTGCAGTGACCAAAGATGTCAGTCAAAAGACCCATGTGCCCTAGAATACCTGGAAAGGCTTTACAAGAAGAATAAGTAGAAACAAGCCCAGGCTATGAAGACTAAAATAAATGCCTAACTTCAATTTCCAGACACTTATTAACATCCACCAGCATCACGATCATCTGAGAAAACATGGCCCCACCAAACTAAATAGAGTGGCAGTCACAGATTCTGGAGAGACAGAGATATGTGACCATTCAGATAGAGAATTAAAAATAGCTGTTTTGAGGAAGCTCAACAAAATCCAAGACAACACAGAGAAGGAATTTAGAATCCTATCAGATAAATTCAACAAACAAATTGAAATAATTAAAAATAATCAAGTGGAAATTCTAGAGCTAAACGATTTAATTGACACTGAAGAAAGTGTCAGAATCTCTCAACAGCAGACTTGATCAAGCAGAATAAGTAATTAGTAAGATTAAAGACAGGCCATTTGAAAATAGTGAGAGGAGACAAAAGAAAAAAAAATTAAAAACAATGAAGGATGATTATAATTCTAGAAAATAGCCTCAAATGGGCAAATCTAAGAATTACTGACCTTAAAGAGGGAGGGTGGAGAGACAGATTAGGGTAGAAAGTTTATTAAAAAGATAATAACAGAGAACTTCCTAAATCTAGGGAAAGATATCAATATTCAAGTACAAAAAGGTTATGGAACACTAAGTTGTTCTTATTTTTAACACAAATAAAAATACTTCAAGATATTCAATAATCTAACTCCCAAAGGTCAGGGATAAAGAAAGAATCCTAAAAGCAACAAGAGGAAAGAAGCAAATAACATACAAAGGCCCCCCCAATACATCTGACAGTAGACTTCTCAGTGAAAACCTTACAGACTAGGAGAGATTGTCATAATATGCTTAAAGTGCCAAAGGGAAAACCTTTTATCCTAGAATAATATATCTAAAGAAAATATCCTTCAAACGTGAAGGAGAAATAAAGGCTTTATCTGACAAACAAAAGCTAAGGGATTTTATCAACACTAGATTTGTCCTCAAAAAATCCTAAAGGGAGTTCTTTGATCTGAAACACAGGACATTAATGACTAATAAGAAATCATCTGAAAGTACAAATCTCACTTGTAACAGTAAATAAACAGAAAAACACAGAATATCACAAATTCATTATTATTGTATGTGAACAACTTATATCTTGAGTAGAAAGACTAAAGACAAACCTACCAAAAATAATAACTACAAGAACTTTTCAAGACATAGACAGTATAATAAAATATACATAGCAACCACAAAATGTTAAAAAGTTAAAAAGTGGGGGGATGAAGTTAAAGTGTAGAGTTCTTATTGGGATTTTTTGTATACTGCATGCAGTTTGCTTGTTTATGTAATCAGTGTTAACTTGTCATCAGTTTACAATAATGAATTATAAGATATTATTTACAAAAATAGATATTCTTTACAAACCTCATGGTAACCTGAAATTGTAAAACTTACAATAGATATACAAAAATAAAAAGCAAACACTTAAAACATACCACCTGAGAAAATCACCTTCACTAAAAGGAAGATAGGAAGGAAGGGAAGAAGGAAGAGAAGACACAAAACATTCAGAAAGCAAATAACAAAATGGCAGTCATAAGTCTTTACTCATCAATAAAAACATTAAATGTAAAAGGACTAAACTCACCAATCAAAAAACAGAGTGGGTGAATGAATAAAATAAAAAGACTCAATGATCTGCTGCCTAGGCAAAACATATTACACCTATAAAGACATATATAGACTGAAAATAGTGGATGGAAAAAGATATTCTATGTAAACAGAAACCCAAAAAGAGCAGCAGTAGCTGTACTTATATTAGACAAAATAGATTTCAGGACAAATACTGTAAAATGGGACAAAGAAGGTCATTACAGAATAATAAAGGGGTCAATTCAGGAAGAGGATATAAGAATTCCAAATATATTTGCAGCTGACACTGAGCATCTAGATATACAAAGCAAATATTTTTAGAATTAAATAGAGAGATTCTAATACAGTAATACCTGGAGACTTCAACATCTCCTTTCAGCATATGACAGACCTCTCAGACAGAAAATCGACAAAGAAATATCAGACTTAATCTGCACTATATAACAAATAGACCGAATAGATATTTACAGAACATTTCTTCCAACAGCTGCAGAATACACATTCCTCTCCTTACCACATAAATTCTTCTCAAGCATAGTCCACATGTTACACCCTAAAACAAGTCTTAAAGTATTCAAAAACTTGAAATAAAATCAAGCATCTTCTTTGACCACAATGAAATATAACTAGAAATCAATAGCAATAGGAATTTGGAAAAGTTTACAAATACGTGGAAATTAAACAATATGCTCCTGAATGACCAGTGGGTCAAAGAAAAAATTGAGAAAAAAAATTAGAATTCTTACAGTAAATGAAAATGGATACACAACATACAAAAACTTATGGATATAGTAAAAACAGTACTAAGGGAGGAAAATTATAGCAATAACTGTTTACAACAGAAAAATTTCAAATAACTCAATGATGCATCTTAAAGACCTAGAAAACAAAGAGCAAACCAAACTCCAAATTAGTAGAATACAAGAAATAACAAATATTGGAGCAAAAATAAATGAAATTGAAATAAAAGAATAAAAAATCAACAAAATAGAAATTTGTTTTTTAAAAGAAAAACAAAATAAATAAACCTTTAGTCTGACTCAGTGAGAAAGGGTGAAGACCCAAATAAATTAGAGTTGAAAAAGCTGACACTGCAATTGAAATTTGTATTACAACTGAATACTGTGGAAATTTTTTTCCCATTTATTTATTTTATTGCATTTTAGGTTTTGGGGTACATGTGAAGAACATACAAAATTGTTGCATAGGAACACACATGGCAGTGTGATTTGCTGCCTTCTTCCCCATCACCTACATCTGGCATTTCTCCCCTTGCTATCTCTCCCCAGCTTCCCACCCCCCACCATCCCTCCCCTATTTCCCCCCAACTGACCCCAGTGTGTAGTGCTCCCCTCCCTGTGTCCATGTGTTCTCATTGTTCAACACCCGCCTATGAGTGAGAACAAGCAGTGTTTGATCTCCTGCTCTTCTGTCAGTTTGCTGAGAATGATGGTTTCCAGGTTCATCCATGTCCCTACAAAGGACCCAAACTCATCATTTTTGATGGCTGCATAATATTCCATGTTGTATATGTGCCACATTTTCCCTATCCAGTCTATCGTCGATGGGCATTTGGGTTGGTTCCAGGTCTTTGCTATTGTAAACAGTGCTGCAATGAACATTCGTGTGCACGTGTCCTTATAGTAGAACGATTTGTAATCCTTTGGATATATACCCAGTAATACTGTGGAAATTTAAAGGATCTTTAGAGGCTACTAAGAGAAACTATATGCTAATGAATTGGAAAACCTAGAAGAAATGAATACATTCCTAGACCTATACTGAAGACATCACACTATAAAACCACTAAAAGAAAACATTGGAGAGGCCTGGTGTGGTGGCTCACGCCTGTAATCCCAGCACTTTGGGAGGCCGAGACAGGTGGATCACGAGGTCAAGAGATCGAGACCATCCTGGTCAACATGGTGAAACCCTGTCTCTACTAAAAATATAAAAAATCATCTGGGCATGGTGGCACATGCCTGTAATCCCAGCTACTCAGGAGGCTGAGGCAGGAGAATTGCCTGAACCCAGGACGTGGAGGTTGCCGTGAGCAGAGATTGCGCTGAGCTGAGATTGCACCATTGCACTCCAGCCTGGGTAACAAGAGTGAAACTCCGTTTCAAAAAAAAAAAAAAAAGAAAGAAAGAAAGAAAGAAAACATTGGAGAAACTCGCTAGGACATTGCACTGGGCAAAGATTCCTTAATTAATTCCTCACAGTCACAAACCAAAGCAAAAATAGATAAATGGGATAACATCAAGTTAAAAAACTTTTTCACAACAAAGGAAACGATCAACAAAATAAAAAGACACCTCACAGAATGGCAGAAAATATTTGCAAACTACCATGTGACAGGAATTATTGATCAGAATATAGAAGTAGTGAATAACTCTGTAGGAAAAAATCTAATAATCTAATTTTAAAATGGGCAGAAGATCTGAATAGACATTTCTCAAAAGAACACATGCAAATGGCAAAGAGGCAAATGATAATATGCTCTATAGAAATCACAACTACAATTGTTATAATCTCACCCCAGTTAAAATGACTAACACCCAGAAAACAGGCATTAATGAATGCTAGCGAGGATGTGGAGAAAATGAAACTCTTATAAACTCTTGTTGGGAATGTAAATTCGTGCAACTACTATGAAGAACGAGTTGGAGTTTCCTCAAAAATATTAAATATAGAACTATCATATAATTTAGCAATCTCACTGCTAGATACTCAAAGGAAATCAGTATATCAGAGAGATACTTGCTTCTCCATGTTTATTGCATTACTATTTGTCATAGCTAGGATTTGGAAATAACCTAAATTTTCATCAACAGATGAATAGGTAAAGAAAATGTAGTCCATATACTCAGTGGAATACTATTCAGCCATAAAATACAACTAGATTCTGTCATTTGCAACAACATGGATAGAACAGATTCTGTCATTTGCAACAACATGGATGGAGGTCTTTATATTAAGTGAAATATGCTAGGTACAGAAAGACAAGCTTTGTATATCCTCACTTATTTGTGGGAGCTAAAAAATTTAAAACAATTGAATTCTTGGACAGAGACAGTATCATGATGCTTACCAGAGGCTGGGAAGTCATTGGTTAATGGGCACAAAATACATTTAGACAAAATGAATAAGATCTGGTGTTAGATAGCACAATAAGGTGACTACATGAGCAATAATATACTGTACATTTTAAAATAGCTGAAAGTATAATTGGGTTGTTTTTAACACAAAGGAAGGATAAATGCCTGAAGAGAAGAATACTCCATTTATTCTGATGTGATTCATACACATTGTACGCCTGTATGAAAATATCTCGTATACCTCACGCGCGCGCACACACACACACACACACACACACACACACACACACATATATATATACCTACTATGTGCTCACAAAAATTAAAATAAAATTTTTAAGATGAGACAGAGTTGAATTGAGTAAATCATCATGGTTTCAAAATGTGGTAAATTTTGTCTTTATATTTTGGAAATAGGCTACCTGAAAATGCAGAAGTTTCTAAATCCCTATAATTTGTCTTTTGACACTCTGATGCTAAGATTTACAGCCTACAACTAGGGATTTTCCATGGAGAGAGAATGCCCTGGGTTCTGCCAGAATTAATTGAGAGGTTTTCTTTTTCTAACCATACTCACCTGCCCATGGGACAGTTCAAATGTGGAGAGTTAGTTTTGGAGCCTAATTATGTACAATTGAATCCTGACTCTTCCACCAAGTTTATAGCACTAAGCAAACTGCTTATTTTCTGTACCTTAGGATCTTCAACTGTAAATGTGTATCAAAACTAAATAACTAGGCTGTTTAGAGGCTGAAATAAGATAATTCATATAAGCTGTTTAAAGCATTGCTCAACATATTGTAAATTCTCAATAAATGTTAAACAGATATTAGTTACCATATTAATAATTAACTATTATGTACACAGAGTTATACTTACTAATGGAAGTGTTTTATAACATTTGGAAGCACTGAGACAGAAAGAGTTGAAAATTTTAAGTATAAATAAGAAAACTGGGCATGCACTCTCCACAAGCCATCAGACAATGAGTAGGCAGATATGCAAAGCATGAATTCTTCTCATCCTTACACTATCCTGCCCTATTGCACCCACATGTGTGCACCTTCATGCAGTGGTTGTCAGTACCATGAAATAACTAAATGAAGTAGCTGGAAGTCTTTTAGGCAGTTCTCTATAAAGTAAGGTGATATAGATAGCAAAACATT
This sequence comes from Sapajus apella, assembly GCF_009761245.1. Lineage (NCBI taxonomy): Eukaryota > Metazoa > Chordata > Mammalia > Primates > Cebidae > Sapajus > Sapajus apella. The sequence continues at coordinate 12,353,506 of NW_022436996.1, forward strand.
CAGAATGAATTTTGACTAGAGTAACAGGAAGCCAGGAATTAGCAGTGGGAGGAAGAAAACCCACAAGTGCATGGAGTTACTCTAAATAAAAATCTGTATTTGGACTGTTAATTTTATACATCAACCTGCTGGTTAACATCTCATTTCAGAGGCAGATTTGACCACCACCTAAGTGGGCATAAAATAGAACATAGACAATCTCTTTTTAGATTTTAACAAATCTTACTTTAAAAATAAGAAAAGAGAAAGTAGCTAACTTGCGGCCTTAGACAAATACTAATCAACAAAGGAAAGGGAATTATCCACCAATGTGTTTCCAGAATTGTGGCATTAACTCAGAAGGCCCCCAGCATCTATCTTGAAATAATCTACTGCTAACCAAAAGGTTATCTGAAGAAATTTTTAAAAAATTTTTTTAGTAGAAACTTCTTTAGAAACAGGAGTAGAACAAAACAGATACATAAAATACCAAAAACGTGCATGAACAGGAGTCATATTTTAAAATATCATAGAAAAATATTTATTTTAATATGATTGAAGTACTCACTGCAGTTTAAAGAAAATACATAAAAATTAAAAATTTCAGGATAAACTGAGCACATTAGTAAAATCCATGCAGAAGAAAGAGATTAGCTTAAAATCTTAATCAGAAATCAAATTTCTGTGTTGTATATTACAATCCAAAGGACAAAGGAACAATATCTGTAGATTTGTGGTATAAAAAATGAATTATACTTTTAATATGCACCTAATTCATACTTCACTTGTGACACCCAAATTTGTAATATGCACGAATTCCAATAATATGGCATTGCAGTGTTCTTTATTAAAAGCAAGCAAGCAAACGAACTACTGAATTCCAACCAAGTGATAAAAAGTCAAATTTCATTTTAAGTTATTTGTACAACAATCTGTACCACAAAAAAGTTGATTTATTGCTCTAAAAATACATTTAGAATAGTGTTCTATTTTTTTTTTTTTGAGATGGAGTTTCATTATTGTTGCCCAGGCTGGAGTGCAATGGCGCAATCCTTGGCTCACCGCAACATCCACCTTCTGGGTTCAAGCGATTCTCCTGCCTCAGCCTCCAAAGTAGCTGAGATTATAGCCATGTGCTACCATGCCTGGCTAATTTTGTATATTTAGTAAAAGTGGGGTTTCTCCATGTTGGTCAGGCTGGTCTTGAACTCCCGACCTCAGGTGATCAGCCTGCCTTGGCCTCCCAAAGTGCTGGGATTACAAGCGTGAGCCACTGCACCCAGCCAAATTTTCAAAATAATATTTTTTATTGTACAAACATAAAATGCATCTAGAAGTATAAAAATCTGATATCATTGGTTGCCCCAGGGGTGGTGTGTCAGTGATGTTGTAGTTGTGACTTCTTGGCAAGGATGAATTAAATTTCCCAGAAATCCTTTCTCTGCATGTTTCTGTTTAGGGTGGGCCACCACAGACAGTTTAGTGTGAAATTCAGAGGGTGGAAGTAGAGCAGCAGTCATTTTTTTAATGTGTGGAAGGTTGGGGCAAGGTCATCAGTAACTCTTGTCATTTTTCCCCACTGTCTCCCATCTGCTGACTCACTTCATGTTTGTGAGGCAGCAGCCATGACTGTCACTGCTACACCTTCCCCTGGATCCCCAGTCAGCCACTCTGATGCTTGGGCCAGGTGCATGTTTACACCCTTGATGAAGGAAGGGTTCCAGCTTCTTCTGCAGATCATTCACATCATCAAAGTTAGAGACTGTGAAAACCGAGAGGATTTTCGGTTTGCCCTTGTGAATTTCAGCATGTGCATGTGGCTTCCTCACTGTCCTTCCTGATGCCCACTTGATACTTATTTTCCTTTCTGCCTCATAGATTTAAAGCTCTAGTGTCAGTCACAAAGTCAACAACATTACAAGGACGTTTTAACCTTATCCTAAAATTGTGTTGGTCAGACCCCTGCAACAAATGTATATTTAGCCATATTCCAGTGGTTTTGCTTCTTTGATTGAAAAAAGCCTAAGCTTAATACAAAGGAAACCAGATGTCAGAAGATACAGTTAAGAGGCATCTTTTAAAAATTATAACCTTGAGTACCTTTTGATTTTGAGATGCATAAGTCAAATAGCCAACTTTTACTGAGTGTTTACCATGTGTTTGGCATTGTTCTTAGTCCTCTATATCTATATTTTTTATTCAACCAACATTAAGATATAGTTATTTAGATTCATTTTTTAAATGAGGAAACTATTTCAGAGAGGCTAAGTAACTTGGTAAAGAGTAGGCAGCAAGAAACTACCAGGTTAAACTTCCAACTTAGGTAATTTAGACCACAAGCTATGACCTTAACACATTTGCATCCTTCTTAATCACCTGACCTGTTCTGGAGAGTATTTCTTTTATGATACTAACACAGGTTCTTTTTATCTATGAGTCATTATACACTTTGAAATTCAAAGTTATCAAAAATACCTTTTTATGTGTACATAATTACTAAAAAATTTATAAATCTTTATTGGTGTTTGTTTCTTTTCCAACAATATCTGAATTTTAAGATCAGATCTGTTCAGATCTTTTCCCTATTTTTAAATTGTAAATTGTACTTTTTATTTCCTTATTGTTGAGTTTTAATCGTTGTTTTTGTATTTTCTATACAAGTTTTTATCAGACATGTGACTTTCAAATATTTTCCTATTCTTTGGCTTTTCTTTTGATTCTCTTAACAGTGTCTTCCACAAAGCAAACTTTACTTTTAACATAGGTCAACTTATGACTTTTTTCCTTCATGAAAAATATTTGGTCTTTTATTTTAAAATGTGAAGCTACCCAGTATCAACTTTCTTCCATATTTTCTTCTGGAAATTTTCTCATTTTGAATTTTACATTTAGATCTGTAAAGCATTTAAAGTAATGTTTAGCTATAATGCATATAAAATATTATGTCTGTGTTTAGGTTCAATTATTGCATAAAGGTGTCTATTTTTTCTCACACATTTTGTTGAAAAGACATTGTACATTGAATTGCCTTTGATTCTTTGCCAAAAATCAGTTGACTGTTTGTAAGGGTGTATTTTTTAGCTCTATATTCTATTCCATTGATCTATGTCTATTCAGTGACCGTTACCATGCACTCTTGATTACTGTATCTTTATTGCAAGTCTTAAAATTAATTGTTTTTCTTCAAAATGTTGTTGGCTATTATAGGTCTTCTCTCTTTCAATATACGTTTTATAATTAGTTTTTTATATATACAAAACAGCTTCTTAGGATTTTGACTGGAACTATGTTGAATAACTTGGAAAATATGATATATTAACAATTTTGAGTCTTCCAATTTATATCTTTGATTTCTGTCATCAGAGTTTGTGCATGTAGATATATCCTATATATAGATCCTACATATATATATTTTTTGTTAATTTATCCTGAAATATTTAATATTTTGATACTATTATATTTTGTATTATTTCCTTTAAATTATTTAATTGCTGGTATATTAAAAAACAGCAATTAAATGTTTATCTTGATTTCTATGACATTGCTTTACATAAACATTAGTTTCACTTCTTTTGTTGGTCTTTGGAGTTTTTTCACTGGGAATCTTGTCATCTATGGACAATTAAAGTTATGCTTCTCTTTCAATATCTATATGTTCTCATTCATTTTCTTGTATTGTTTTTTAATTAACTAGACTTTCAGTATGGGTTTTAAATGGAAGTAAAGAGAGTATTTTTGCACTGTTCCTGAACATGAGGAAAATGTCCAGATTCTTAATACTATATATGCTATTAACTGTATTTTTTTTGTAGATATTCTTTATCAGATTGAGGAAATTCTCCTCCTTTGTTGAAAGTTTTATCATGCATACATAATGGCTTTTGTCAAAGCCTCCTTTCACATGAATTGATCTGATAGTATTGTTATCATGTTTCTTCTAAATGTGGTGGATTATTTTAATTTATTTTTAGATAATGAACCAGTCCTGTATACCTGAAACAAATTTCACTTGGTGGTAAAATGATTTTTATAAATTGTTCCATTACATTTGCTAATATTTTGGTGAGGCATTTGTATCTGCGTTGATGAGAGATATTGGTGTTTAGTTTTTCTTTCTTGAAATATATTTAATCTGCCTTTTTTATGCAAATAGTGCTGACCTTATAAATGAATTAAAAATTGCTCTCTCTGCTTCCATTTTTTGTTGAGATTGTGAAGGGCTAGTATCATTTCTTCCTTAAATGTTTTGTGGGAGTCAAAGGTGATATAATCTGGGGCTATTGCTTTTTATTTTGGAAGGCCACTAATTTTGGGTTCAATTGTGTTCTCAGAGTATACTTTGTATGATTTCTGTTCTTTTAAATTTGGTAATGTTTTTATTCTGGCATTATTGGGTAGAGTATTCTTTAAATGCCAATTAGATCAAGTTGATTGATAGTGTTTTTCAGGTCAATCATATTCTTTTTGCCTGCTTGGACTATCAATCATTGAAAAGAGATGCTAAAATGTGAACTTATGAGTGGATTTGTCTATTCATCTACTTTCAGTTCTGTCTGTACTGATCCTTGTATTTTTATGTTCCATTGTTAGGTACATAAATGTTTAAGATTTTTATATTTTCCTGGAGACTAGACATTTTTTCTCATTATTTTATGACTCTCCTTTCTTATAACACTTATTCTAAATCCTTCTTTGTCTGAATGTTGTATAGATTTTACCTCTAATTGGCATTCTGATGTATTTTTCTTCATCCACTTACTTTTAACCTATCTGAATCTTTACATTTAAAGTAGACTGTGCTAGTTTCACAGTCCTGTGGATGAAATATTTTGTTTACATAAACTGATTTAATTGAAGAAAATATCAGCACAAGAAATTTCTGTATAAAATATAGAAGAAAATACAGCCTATATTTGGTGGTTTTGTTGATTACTGTGGAAATTAATTTTTTCTGACAACCAATCTAAAAAAAAAATATATTCTCCTATTGAAGACTTTTTGCCCATTTTAGCAATCTAATTTTCTTCATTTAACTCTTAATTCAAAATTATATGTCCTCATGCCAATGTTAATCACTTATTCCTCCTTTATTATTATCCATATTGCACATTGACACTCAATACTCAATTCTGTTTTCTTTTTGATTCTGAATTATGTTCCCTTTTTATTAATTTAAAAACTTAATATGTTTTCTTATAATTTTTGTGAATTTCTGAGCTCATTAATTTGTTGCTTAAGAATGCTACTCTAAAGACTATTCAAGCATTTTTATTAGTATAAAAATAATCCAAATTACTAATACTATGAATTTGAATATAGAAACATATAGTCTATATATATGATCAATTTTAATGAGCTTATTAATTAAATGTATACACATTCAACATGCAGACTTACCACTACAATTAAGTTTTTAATAAGATCATTTTGTTTTCACACAAGTATAGGAGAAAAATACAGTTTTTATTTTAATATTTTTCTTACTGTTTATTTTCTTCCTAAGTAATCCTGCTTTCCCATGTTAGTTTATAATTATTTTTCATGTTACATCTTTTAGGTCTGAGCAAATATTTCTGATATCAAGTGTCTAAGTGTCTTCATTTTGATATCAAGTGTCTAAGTGTCTTCATTGTCTGGTAGAAACTGAGAGTTATTGACATTAAGTTAAGGTGTATTTTTAAATGAATTTTTCATTATTTGAATTCAACCTATATCTTATATGAACCATCAGGGGAGGAAAGTTATTTGTGTTTCTGTCTCTATGTGTATTTTTCTCTTAATTTTTTTTTTTTTTTTAGACAGGGTCTCACTGTTGCTCAGACTGAAATTCAGTGGAGTGATCTTGCCTCACTGCAACCTCTGCCTCTGGGGCTCAAGCAGTCCTCCCACCTCAACTGGGACTACAGGAACATGCCATCACACCAGGCTAAGTTTTGTACTTTTGCATGTGTGTGTAGAGATGAGGTTTCACCATGTTGCCCAGGCTGGTCTGGAAATTCTGACCACTGATTCACCTGCCTTGGCCTCCCAAAGGGCTGGGATTACGAGTATAAGCCACATGCAAAATCTTTTTTAGTGAAAATGTTGACAAGACACTTTATCCAGATGAATGTTTTAAAAGTTTTTACATGTTCTGCAGACATTACTAACCCATTATAAAAAACCCATTGATCATGATACTTTCCAAAAGAGAATTCCACAACCAATAAATCGATATCAGTATGTGAGATGATTTTTTGCCTAAACAAAGTGTTTGTTCACTCCCTAATTTAAAAAGTGTAATAATGTTGTAAGCCTAGGCATCTTTGTGCTTATCCTTCAAAATAATTATTTTTGTAGTTATTTAAATATCTGTCTTTTTCTTATTCTGATTAAAAACTTTTAGTCTAATACAGGATATGTTAAAACATAATCAGTAAATTTTAACTGCAGTAAAAACTTTATTCCAGATTCAATGAATGAACCTTGTATTTGACAGTTACAATGTGTTGGCCATTCTGGTTAATTAATGGGGCTTTAATGATGAAATAAACATGAGATTTATCCTCAAGGATTTCAAAGTCTCCAAATTAGAGCCACATAAACAATGATAACTGACCTGGTATGTATGAGATCAGGGATCCTGAAAAGTAAGTTGCTGTAAAACGTAAGAAAGTCAGTTCCTGAAGTGAAGATTAAGATTTATTGAGGTCTATGGCCAATGAGTCTAGCTTAATGCTAACAGCATTACCATAAGGTAACTGAGAGTGCAGGACAGAAAGTCATGGCTTAAATTCCAGCTCCCTCAGCCACTAGCTATATACACCTTGGGAAAGTTCCTAAGCTTTTCTAAGGTAACTGCATGATTTAAATCTTCATATGTATATCTATATAAAGTGACAACATGTTTGCCTAACTATATTCTGCTTTTCCTGTAGCAAATTATAAAAGAGTTATTGAAATGGAGAAGATTAAAGAGGCTATGAAAACCATGATAAAAGTCATGTACAGGTGTCAATGGAAGCAGTAACAGACAAGATCTAGAAACATAAATACTTTAACTTTGAAAAAGGTAAACTTTTAAAAATTTTGAAGTAGCAGAGGAACTAATTGAAGTAGCACAAAACTAATGTGCAGTTTGTATGATTCAGTAAGAGAGAAATAGAGCCTCCTATAAAGGGTATGTATTTCTGGTTTCATGGCATTTGGCCTGTGCAATCTCCCAGGTCCCAGCTGAGAATCTTCCTATCTTGCTTTATTGCTCTGCTGCCACCATTTAAAAATTCTTAATTTATGAACAATAAGACCTACATTTTTAAATTTTATTTTACAGCAGCCCTGGAAATTATGTTGCTAGCCCTGAGTGCATCTGTGTTCTTCAAGAAGGTATAATAGAGGATATTTTTTAAACAGAGAAGCATAGAGATGAAGGATTTTAATCGATATTGTGAATAGGTTATGTCCTCAATAAAATGTAAATGACTGATTAATGGCAAAAAATTGTTTGGACTTTGAGGAAATGAATCTATGGTTGTCTTACTCTTGGCTTTAGAGAATGCAGAGATTCTGGAGCAGGGGTGTTGAAGGGAGGTTGGGGGATAAGAAAAAGAGAGAGATTTGATTCAACTATCAAGCATACAAACAAGGAAGTGTTTATCCCAAGGCTTCCATCCCAAGTTAGCCAAATATTTATTCTGTAGGGCATTAACTTATTTGAACTTATTCCTATGCAGAATAGACATAAAGCTCTGAGGTGGAAACAAGATGTCAATGGTTGGGGCATGAAGTGAGGATCTCCTATGTTGTGAAGCTGGCAGGAGCCAACAAAAATTGTTCTTTGCAGCAGTGGCTGAAATAAAAAAGAGACGAGGCTGAGAAGATCTAAAAGAAAGACTAAGGACTATCTGAGGTAGCTCAATGACTGCTTTCCAGAAATGTTCTGCGAGCGAAGGACCAGAATAGAGAATTGCATTGTAAAGATGGCAGCAGTGTGAAACACACCCAGTGAAAGACTGAGAAGTGCTAGGAAGTTCAGAAATTAAGTTGCTGGGAAGGATTAAGTAAGTGTGGGAAGTGGAAAATGGAACAAGGCAGAACAAAGCATTTCCTTAGTCCTGCATTTAAAGAGGCTTTGGAGGAATTTCAATCCTGGTCTTAAAAAGAGTCCAGTGATGCCTGAAGTGTACATGAGATGTGAGTGAGAAAATCTGTCAAAGAAGATAAAGAGGGATCTTCCTGTTCTCTCAGTATGCAGACTGAAGTTACAGAGAAGGTGACTGGGGAAAATATGGGTTGAATTGTGTCCAATCGTTGAATAATTATATGATACAGATGTCCAATCAGGAGACACAAATGATGGTGGTGCATTAATAAACTATCTCCACATGGTTAGGAAGCAAGAAACAGGAGAATCACTTCCTCTTCCATTGTGTTAGAGAAAAATATGGCACATCCATAGAAATAATTTTTTGAGATTTGGAGTCCTAGGGTTGGCATTAGAATTAGCCTGAAAATGATTGTATAAATTATCAAAATTAAATAACCAGGATACGCTGTCAAACAAATCATGCAACTAATTACAACAATAAACAAAATGAGATGCAATATTCATGATAATATAGGAACATGAAAGCTGTACTGTTAGACAGGATCTAGGAGAAAGACCTTGGGTTTTTATTAAAGCTGTTTCCAAGAAATTCCTGCTAAAGATTCTAGGAATCAATTAACAAGAAGTTTTCAGTTAAGTTTACTCTACTTGGGACTGACTTTCACTGTGGGATAAAAGAGGATAAAGACAGCTGGGGTTGGAGTACAGGAATCCTTGGTAGCAGAGGTCTTTCCCTCATCATGGCGCCTCATTAAAGGGATGTGCACACCTTGCCTTGCTCTCCCATCTAATATTTTAGCCCTCCTCTTTCAATTGTAATTATCTAACCATATGTAACTGGCCTTGCAAAATTTAAATTATATTTATTTCATTACATAAGTCATAAGGGTGTGACAGGCCAGGTCTCACTAACTCAGGCCTCCATAACAACTGTTTCAGCACTGACTGAGTGGTTAAATTAAATATTAAAAGCTGAAAGAATCAGTGTCTTTATACAAAGGCTGGAATGTAATAAAAGCCCATCAAGAGTTTTGCCTAGGCCTTTCCTGGGCCTTGAAGTATGACAAGATAATGAAGGAATTCTTAACAGAACCTGTTTAGGATTAAATATGTTTTATTGGGAGCCTGAAGAAACTCCCCAGGCTTCCACAAACAAGTTTATTGGGGGCCTGAAGGAACTCCCCAAACCTCCATGATTTAGCAGGAAACAAGACAAGGGTTATCACCCCAGCACCTGTCCCCATTTAGATTATGTAAATTTACTGAGGCTCCAGAGAAAGGTGTTCAGGACTCAGATCTTAGTTATAAACTAATCACTTATGTCAATCACATGAGAAGTCAATCACTTATGTCTTTAGATGAATGCACACTTATACATAGACACATAGCTTAGAATGTTTATAAGCTCTAGAAAAACTTTGTAATTCTGAGTTGGTCTGGTGATAATTTCCAACACTTCTCCCTATAACTGGTTACAGAAATAAAAACTCCCTTCTCTCCCAGTTCATCTGCATCTCACTATGGGGCCACGAGAATAAGCAGCCTGACCCTCAGTTTGGTCTGGGAACAATAACATAGCGGCTCACTGGCCATCCTGTTAGAAATCCACACTCTAGGGCTGATCAAAGTGGACCTCATTCTAGGTGCCCCTGAACAAGCCTACAGGTCCTCCAAGTCCACCTGTTGTTCTAGTCCTGCCAGGAGCTGCCTCTCATAAGTCATTACTGGACATATCTGTTTTCCTAATAGTGTTCTCTTCTGATACATTTCCTGAGACATGGAGAGGGGATACATTTTTACATAATGATTTATAGCACAACTGGTATATAGAAGGCCTTCCTGATGTATTGGGATTAAAATAAATGCAGAGTGGAGAGAAGGCCGACATTATTATTAGAAACAGTTACTCATAGGGTCTATTGGTACTGAGATCGGGTTCTGGGGTGCAGGGGAGGCTCAGCTTCCCCACTGGGATGTGTTCTTCCAGGTTCTTGGTCCCTCACTCACCCAAAAATGTGAGGGAGGATCCCACTGGGCGCAGTGGCTTGTTTAAGTAAATATTGGACCCCAAAGAGTTTTGCAGAAAGCGATTTATTTAGGCTGAGAGAGAAAAAAGAGAAAGAAATACATATACAGAGAGCAGCTCCCATGAGGTACTGGAAGGGGATCCAGAAATGGAGTCTGGATGTGGGAGAAGGAGACATTTAACCTGTGAGATCTTCCTGCCCCATTCAAGTTTTTGGCTTATGAAAGGAGTTCCTTTAAACTTCCTCTGGTGCGATTGACCTTTGATTCCCACCCCCCGTCCCCCAACCTGTGCGCGTGAAAGTTAAACAAAGACCTCTAGTTTCCCGGAAGGAGATGTGGGCAGAGGTGTGGTGCTGGGAAGGTCTTGCCTTTGAAAAACTTTGAAACTTTGAAACTTTGAAACTACGCCCCCTTGTGGACCCCGGAAGAGAATATATTTCCTCAGTACAAACAGAATATCACAGTTTCAGCTTAGCTCCTTATTATGAAGTCCATTTTAGTCCCTGCAATTAGCATAATTTCGGTACTTTGAAATGTATATAAATGCATATTTTGGCACAGGAAATGGACCATATTGTTTAACATCCCATGTGCACTTGAAAAGTGTGTGTATTTTGCAGTTGTTGGTTGTCATGTTCTGTAAATACATATTTTGCCAAATTAGTTGATAGTATATTTCAGCTCATATACCCTTAGTGACTTGCTTAGGTACATGCAGTTTCAAAATCATAGAAAGGATATTCGTACTGCTGCAATATCTGCAAGTTCATAAGTTATACAGTGAAGTCCTAATGAAGTCTTCAAGTATCTTCACAATGTCTATTTTAAGCCCAATAACAAACAGGCTTTAAAATCTTCAGGCAATACTTGCCTATACCATTCCAAGAGCCACTTCATTTCCTGACCTTTTATAATTAATAGCAAAAATAAGATTTTTCTACAGTGATACTTCACCTCTTTTCTTATAGACACCCCTCTTTCCACTCTGTTCCATAGAATACATTTCCAATTGGGTTAGAGTACATTTTTGAAAGCCTAGATTGGTAAGTAGTAAATTATACTACACATTAGACAGCGGTAATCTACTTCAGGCAGTGTCAAATCAAGGACAGATTTTATTTTCTCCTCTTTTAATTCATCTATTAACATAAGGTTGAGAAAAAAAAAATTCCATATTTTCACACATCCCCTTACTTTGGCCCAAGGGAGGTGCAAATGCTTAGGTAAGGCGGACACACACACACACACACACACACACACACACACACACACTCTTCCCTAAAATAAAGAAATGCTTTTGTAAAATAACAAATATTTAGAGGGAAATTCCTTAAATTTATAGTAACATTTTATGTTAAAGGCATTCACCTACAAAATTATGAATCAGAAATGTTAACAGATGACTCTGAAGCTCAGGCATTTGGAATATTTCCCTGCCTCAGGTCATTCCAAGAGTAGTAACAGATCCTAAACTTTGCATATAAATGTGAAAACACAATAAAAAGTTATTTCCTATACTAAGGAGCATTTTGCTATCAAAATTAAAACCCAGTATGACCCTAAAAGTGTGAGAAGCATTCACAACCCACAAGGGGGCATTTTCAATCTGTATAAGAAGAATTTAACATTCAGTTCTCATCAACCTAGTATTATCTTATACACATAATGATATCTGTTTCCACTGTTTCTTTTTATTGCTGAATGTTTTTGTCTTTTGAGCATCACTTCATTATTTAATTTCTTTCACTTAGAATCACTTATTACCTAATATAACATACTATCTTCAAATGAAAACATATGGGCATTGAAGTATAACATACGAAATTTGAGAGGAATGGATAATTATGTAGCAAAAATCAAAAAGAAAAATATAACATATAGGACTTGGAGGATACCTTAGATACCATCTAACTAATGCCTGCCTGAGATTTCAATACTTTCTGCTTTTATGTTAGAGCTCTTCAAACAAACACTGATTTCATCAAGTTCTGTCCAGAAAACATGTGCCAAACACTTACTAAGTATAAAACGCTGTGAAATGGGAAGCATTTACACAGATGATAAAGGTAGGATTTCCGTAAAGAAGATCACAGTTTAAAAAAAAATGTATGGCATAAGTAAGTAGTTACATGTAATTATAATCTCAAATACCAGAGGAATTATACCAGGGAAAATATAAGAAAAATCACAATCATAGGTAGAGCAGTATGTGGAAAAGCATAGGAACATAGAAGGATTAAAAAATTCGTGTATCAGCATCCACAGTCTTCCCTCTTTTTCTGTATTAATGCAGTATATCACCATTTTCCACGCTCTAAATATAAACTACAATTTATGTTGGATTATCAAGAGAAAAAAACAGTTGGAATAAAATGATACACAAATTATCAAGGAAAGTATTTATGATGGGAGAGATAAAATAACAAGCAATTTTCATATTTTTGTGCATTATACATAAGACAAAAGGTGGGAAGGAACCAAAGTAATAAGGTGAAGATAGTTCAGATGAGAAAAAACAATGCCACCCCCTTCCCCCGCCTCACACACATAAAAATGTCACTTTTCAGTAAGACCATCAAAAACACCCTGGAATTTCAGGATTTCAGATAATAGATAATGAATAAACGCTACTTTATATGAGTGCAGCTGTGTGTGTAAACAATCAATTCGTTTAAATGTTTGAGAGATGCATGAAACTCCTCTTTGATCCATGAGCTTATATGCTTTAGAATGTGATAATACCATGGGACTTCACTGTATAAGTTATGAACCTGGAGATATTGCAGAAGCAGGAAGAGTCTTTCTGTGATTAGGAAACTGCATGTACCTAAGCAAGTCACTAAGGGTAAATGAATTGAAATATACTATCAGGCCGGGTGCGGTGGCTCACGCCTGTAATCCCAGCACTTTGGGAGGCCGAGGCGGGCGGATCACGAGGTCAGGAGTCCGTGACCAGCCAAACTGACATGGTGAAACCCCGTCTCTATTAAAAATACAAAAATTAGCCGGGCTTGGTGCCTCGTGCCTGTAATCTCAGCTACTTGGAAGGCTGAGGTAGGAGAATTGCTTGAACCCGGGAGGCGGAGGTTGCGGTGAGCCGTGAGTTAGCCATAGCACTCCAGCCTGGGTGACAGAACGAGGCGCAGTCTCAAAAAAAAAAAAAAAAAAAAAGAAATATACTATCAATGAATTTGGCAAAATTTATATTTACAGAACATTATAACCAACAACTACAAAATACAGATGTCTTTCAAGTGCACATGGAATGTTAACCCATATGGTCCATTTTCTGGGCCAAAAGATAAATCGCTATACATTTCAAAGTATTAAAATCATATACAACATAATTTCTAAAAATAATACTAAGTTATAAATTGATAGCAATAAAATATTCATAAATTCTTCAATATGTTGAAATGTTTAGAGATTTGTCTTTTGGCCCAGCAAATGGACCATATTAACATTCCATGTGCACTTGAAAAGCACATCATATTTCTAAGGATCGTCTCTCTAGTTAAGAGGATAGATCTCCTGTTAAATGTTCTTAACATAATAAAAAAAAGTATGCTTCAGTTTTAACTGAAATATTTTGCTGTAAGTATCTACTTAGAAAATAAAAAAGTTAAAATTAATAGTCTATGTTTCCACTCAAGGAAACGGAGAAATGAGCAAATTAAACAAAACAGCTCAAAGAAATCTACAGATTCAATACAATCTCTATCAAATTTCTAATGTCATTTTTTTTTTTTGCCACAGAATTAGGTAAAACAGTCTTAAAGGAAACCAAAAACCAAAACCAAACAAACAAAAAAGGACCCAAATAGCAAAAGCAATCCTAAGCCAAAATAACAAAGCTGGAGACAACACATTCCCTCACTTCAAATTATACTACGAGGCCATAGTAACCAAAACAGCAAAGTACTGGTATAAAAATAGACACATAGATAAATGGAATAAAATATATAGAAAGCAGAAATAAGGTACTTACTTACCTATAGCCAACTGATCATCAACTAAGTCAACAAAATATAAACTGAGAAAAGGACACCCTATTCAATAAATGGTGCTAGGAATATTAGCTAGCCATACGGGACTCATACTTCTTACCATATATAAAATTTACTCAAGATGAATTAAAGACCTAAATGTAAGACCTGAAACTATAAAAATATTAGAGAAAACATAGGAAAAACTCTTCTGAATGTTGGCCTAGGTAAAGAATTTGTGACCAAGCCATTAAAAACAAATGCAACAAAAACAAAAATAGATAAATGGCACTTAATTAAATTGAAAAGCTTCTGAAGAGCAAAACAGTCAACAGAATGAACAGATAACCTACAGAATTGGGAAAATATTTGCAAACTACATGTTCAACAAAGGACTAATAGCCAGAATCTACTAAAGGAGCTCAGATAGCTTAACAAGAAAACAAACAATCCCATCACAAACTGGCAAAGGACATGAACAGACATTTTTCAAAAGAAGAAACAGAAGCAACCAACAACCACATGAAAAAGCACTGAACATCCCCAATCATCAGGTAAATGCGAATTAAAACCGCAGTGAGATACCATCTTACACCAGTGAGAATGATTATTATTAATAAGAGAAAAAAGAGCACTACATACTGTTGGTGAGAATGCAAATTAGTACAATCTGTAAGGAAAGCGGTTTAGAGATTTATCACAAAACTAATGTTAGAACTACCTTTCCATCTAGCAATTACACCATGACATATATACTCAGAAGGAAATAAATTATTTTGTCAAAAGACACATGCATTCATAAATTTACCACAGTACTATTCACAATAGCATTCATAGAATCAAACTAACTGTCCTAAATGGATGATTGATTTTTACAATGTGGTATCTGTATACTATAGAAAGTATTCTATTGGTCAGCCATAAAAATAAATAAAATCAGTTTTTTTTCAGCAACACGGATGGAACTGGAGGCCATTATGCTTAGTGAAATGACTCAGAAACAGAAAAATAAAATAAAATAAAAATCTATTCCTACTTTTATAAGTGAGAGCTAAACAATAGGTACACAGACATACATAGTAGAATAATAGATATTTGAGTTTACAAAGGTGGTTGGGTGGAATGGCGGTAATGGCTGAAAAGTTACCTATCAGGTACAACATTCACTTAAAAAGTGCAGAATTCCTTACTATACAATATATGCATGTAAGAAACATGCATTTGTATCCCAAAATTATATAAAAATAAAAATGAGAAAGCAATCACAATAAATAAAGAAAAATAAGGGAATACATTAATGAAATCGGAAACAGATAAAACAATTGAGAAAAAGTATGTCAAAAAATGTCCTTTGAAATTTTAGTAAAGTTTATAAATATTTAGTAAGACTGATCAGGGATTAAAGAGAAAAATACGTACAAAATTTCTCAAAAACTTGAAGGAAGAATAGAACATTACAATAAGTCCGGCCGGGCGCGGTGGCTCAAGCCTGTAATCCCAGCACTTTGGGAGGCCGAGGCGGGTGGATCACGAGGTCAAGAGATCAAGACCATCCTGGTCAACATGGTGAAACCCCATCTCTACTAAAACTACAAAAAATTAGCTGGGCATGGTGGCGCGTGCCTGTAATCCCAGCTACTCAGGAGGCTGAGGCAGGAGAATTGCCTGAACCCAGGAGGCGGAGGTTGCGGTGAGCCGAGATCGCGCCATTGCACTCCAGCCTGGGTAACAAGAGCGAAACTCTGTCTCAAAAAAAAATAAAAAATAAAAAAATAAGTCCACTCATCACTAAAAGATAAGTAAGGTGCTGCAATGAAGTGTTTTATGCCAATTAACATGTCATCTTGAATGAAAGACTAATTACCTAAATCACAAAGCTTAACAAAATGAAAACAAGAATAAATACAAAATTTGAATATTCTTATATCTATTAAAGAAACTAACCTTTAATTAGAGCTTTTCCACCAACAAAACTCCAGTACCAGTTGGCTATAATGCAAACTCTATCAATATTTAGAGGAAGAAATAAGACCAATCTCACACAAATTCCTTCTGGAAACAGAAGAGGCCAAATCCCTTTCCACATCATTTTATATGTCTAATTATTCTGATACTAAAGCCTGACAAAACACTACAAAATACGAAAAGTATAGAGTCATTATCTTTTTGAACATGAGTACACATATCCTGTATATACTGGCAAATGAAATTCAACATCATTTAAATGCCATATGTGAAAACCCTATCTGGAATGCAAAGTTGGTTCAGTAGTTGAAAATTAACAGGATATCAGAGTAATGTAGAAATACCATATAATCCTTGCAATGCATGACGAATAAGTATTCAAAAATTTTGACAGAAAACATTAAAATGTTCTTAGCAAATAAAGAATAGAAGGGCATTTCCTTAATCTGTTACAGGGTATATATGAAAAATCTACAGCTAAAGTAGAACATAATGTGAAAATATTGAATGTCTTCCTTTAAGACAGGGAAGAAGGCAACCATATGCATTTTCACCATTTCTACTCCATATTGTACTGGAAATTCTAGCCAGACACAATACAATGAGAAAAAGAAATATAAGGCATAAATTATAAGGTAAAATGGAAAAATCATTATTCGAAAATTAGATAATTATATAGAGAGACAATCCTTTGAAATCTATATGAAAGCATTGTTATGAGTGGAATTATGTCTCCTAAAAATATGTTAAAGACTTAATTCCTAGTACCACAAAATGTGAGCTTATTTGGGAATAGACTCATTACAGATTAATTAGATCAGATGAAGCTGTATTGTACTGAAGGAAGTTGAGCTCCTAATCTAATATGATTGGTATCCTTATAAAAAGGAAAAATCTGGACACAGATATACACACAGCAAGAATTCCATGTGAATTTTAAGTTACACAGCCAGAACCCAAAAAACTACCAGATACTAAGAGAAAGGCCTGAAACAAATCTTTCCCTAATGACTTTGGGGGGATCAGAGCCCTGCCAGCTTCCTAATATCAGACTTCTTCTACCCTCAGACTGTGAGACAATAAATTTTTCTTGTTGAAGTCACTCAGTTTGTGGTATGTATATGGCAGCCCTATTAACTTCACAAATACAGCCCTTAGAACCAGTAAGTAACTGTAAGTTATGGGAAACAAAGGCAATATAAACAATTTTCTATATAGTAACAATAAATAATTGGAAAATAAATTTATAATATTATTACTGTCATCGACAAACATCAATTACCCATGAATAAATCTGATAAAAGATGCAGAACTGCACCCTGAAACCAATGAAACACATTGAGACGAATTTGAAGATACATGCAGTGGTAAAGACTTACGCCACATACACATTTTCATAAATGTAATGTGATTAAGATACTAATTTTTTCCTAAATTGATATGTACATTAAAGTCATCACAATGAAAATCTCAGGAGCTTTTCAAATAAATTTTCAAGCTGCTTCTAATATTTTTATAAAAATGCAAAGGATATCAATTATCTAAAATAATATCTTGGGAGAGCAACAAAGGTGTAAGACTAGCAGTTTTTCATGCCAACATTTTCTATAATGCTACAGTCCTTGAGACAGCGTGGAATGAATGAAAAGATAGAAAAAATGTCCAGAATGAAAGATCCCAAAGTAGAGTCATTACAATGAAAACAAAAAAACAAACCCACTCAGTTGCTAGTATTCTTGGCTTAAATCACTGCTTTCCCGGAAATGCTCCACAGAACACTACTCTGTGAGATGCTGTTATATTCCAATAGTATTTTTAAATCTATGAACAAATGACTTTGGGGAACTGGGATTATAAACAACCAAATACCATAGGTTTTCCTACTGCAGGGTTTCAGAGTCATTTAAATATGCAAATGAATGATGAAAATATCTAAAGAATATGTACTTTCCCAAAGTTGTTTGACTTCGAAACTGTTCCTGTCAGCATATCCCACAGAAGACTATATCAAGGAAAATACTTTGAAACAATGAACTGGACTTATTAAATGTATGTAAACTACTAGAAAATTATTAAACAAGGATGACATTTAAGATAAGACTCATTAATAAAGATACTATAATCTACTTACAGAAATATAAATGAATGATAAATTTTGAATAAATGAGATTGCATTTAGGAGTCTTTCCAAATATCCAAAAAGAAAAAAATACGGTATGGGCGAGAATTTTATATTGTAGATATTATGCCTAAAAAGTGTTGTTAGTTACCCTCTCTTATTTCTGTAAGTTAAATACCAAAATAAAATAGAACTTGTTCGTAGTATTGATGTTTAGTGTTGGATGAGGCAAAAATAGCCACTATCTTACATTTGCTAATTATATTAGAGAGGACTTTGTAATTAATGTATTAATTGTCTATCTAAATGTTAACACAATTGATTGAAAGTTTACTTAAATCATATACTATTTTTGGATGTGTTAGTTTAACAGTATTCATTACCTTATTTGACAAGATATTTGATTAAGACAAATTGTTTAATATAATTTGAACAAACTGTGCTTGACCAAGTGTGCTCATCTGGTAAATACCAAATCATATTTGTTCAGAAGATGAACCAATTGCATATCATTTTCATTCATATGGTTAAAAAGACCTATTACTGAAAATTCATGGCATATTTAATACCTCCTACATTCATAATTAGGAAAAATAAAATTATTAAAATTATTTTAGAACCTATGCTAGTATTTTATACCAATTATGAATTTCAGAGTTTTACAAACCATCTATTCTCTTTCATAAGGATTTTTAGACATATATCATAAGCATTTCCCATTCATGCACTTTACTGGAAGTTCAAAAATGGCAGACTAATAACTAATCAGGTAAATAAGATATTTTTAGTGTGATTAGTGCAACGTTCTAAAATTATATTGTAGTAGTTGAGTGTAGAAATATAAACAGAAATAGAAATATACAAAACAACCTTTAAATTGAATACATAAAATGGATGAATTTTATGGCATGTGCAGATTGTAGTCCATATAGTTGTTTTTAAAAAGTAACCAATCAGGCAGCATCTGATTGGAAATAAACATTGCTATGGACGAAAAGTTTGCATCCACCCAAAATGTATGTCTTGAAATCCTAACCCCCAAAGTGATGGTATTAGGAAGAGGGGACTTTAGGTAGCAATTGGATCCTAAGGGTGAAACCTTCATGGGTAGGTTAGAGGGATTATAAAAAGATACCAGACAGATTACTTCTTCTCTGTCTGCTCTCCACCATGTGAAGGCACAGCAAGAAGACATTTGCAAACCAGGAAGACTGCCCTCAATAGACACCAGATCTGCTGGTGCCTTGACCTTCTAGCTCAATACTCGAGAACTATGAGAAATAAATGTTGTTATGTCTACAGACTATAGTATTTTTATAGCAGCCAGACCTGACAAAAACAAATGTGCTCCTAAGAGGCTTTTAAAAAACAAATCTGGGGGTGATGTCAGCAAGATGGCCAACTAGAAGCTCTTAGCATTCTTCCCCCTGACAAAGCAAAACAAAGTTAAACACACATACACTCATAAAATGAATAAACAACTACATTTTTGCCAAAACAATTGGAGGAGAGCTCTGGAGAACAGCAAACAAACAGCTAGGGCTGGGACAGAAACCACTTGCTTTTGGTATCCCACCCGCCAGTTGGGATCAGCTCAGAACCAGGAGAGACTCCTTTCTAAAGTGAAAAGGTAAGCAACAGAATGCTGGCAGCCCCATCACTACTGTGGACTACCACAGTCGTCACCAGTGAAGACCCCCACAGTCCTTGCAGGTTCTGAGCCCAATTGAGGGAGCACCTCAGAGTTCACATGCTGTGCTATCTTCAGAGAAGAGCCTAGGCTGTGCCATCTTGCCATTCCTGGGCACTTGCTGCTGCTGCATCTGGCCTCAGAGCCTTGGCTACTGTCATGTTTCACCATCCCAGGGCCCAGAGTCACCATTAAATGGAAACCTCACTACCCTCCCCTATCCCCAAGAGCCTAAGCTGCCACTGTGCTCTGTTGACTCTGGGTCCTGAATTGCAGCTGTGCCCTCTTCTTGAGGCCCAACCCTTTAGAGCATCTGTTCTTTCTCAGAGCTATGGCCATGCTGTTCCATGACCCCCACATAAGAATAACAGCTACATTTCAATCCCCTTGTACTTAAGCTGCTGGAGTATGTTCCAGAGAAACACACACCATGTTAGGGGGAAAATTGTACTCCCTTAGACTTTGAAAAGTGAACTCACCCTTAAGTCCCAGATACTACAATAGTTTCACAAGCATGTAAGCCTAGAAACCTGGCTATGTAGCTGCTCCAAGCACCTGTGCCCTGGATTCCAGTGCTGTTACAGCTGACTGTGGGCTGTGGACCCAAGGGAGATCCACTCAGCTGAAGGAATTCATTACTGCTAGATATTTTCTATAAGAAATTCTTAAGAAGGTTCTTCAAGCAGAATTGAAAAATTGATGATTACTATTGTAAACACATATGAAAGTACAAAAAAAATTGGTGCAGGTAAATAGGTAGTCAAAACAAGAATACTACAATACTGTAATGATGGTGTCTAAATCACACATTTTTATTATGAAGGTTAAAATTCAAAATGGTCAAAAATTACAATCATTTGTTAAGAAATGTACAATATAAAATATGTAAATTATGACATCAAAAACATAAATTGTGAAGGAGAAGGCAAAAATCTAAAAATTTTGCATGCAACAGAAGTTATTATCAGCTTAAAATAATTGATTATAACTATAAAATAGTTAATGTAGGCCTCATGGTAACTCCCAAACAAAAAACTACAGCAGATATACAAATGATAAAGAAGAAGGAATCAAGGCTTAGCACTACAGAAAATTGCCCAATCACAAAGGCAGGCAAGAGAGGACAAAATAAACAAAGGAGCTACAAAATTCTCCTAAAACAAATAACAAAATGGTAGCAGTAAGTCATATTCATCAATAATAACCTCAGATAATTAAAACACTAAAGGAGGAAAACCTAATGAATTAAAACTAACCCATTTAACCTAAATAGATTAAGTTCACCAATCAGAAGACGTAGAATGTCTAAATGGATTAAAGAACAACACTCATCTATATGCTGCCTACAAGAGATCTTCTTAAGCTTTAAGGAAATACATAGGTTGAAAGTGGAGATATGGTAGAAGATATCCTATGTAAATGGTAACCAAAGAGAGGAGGGGTGGCTATACTTATATGTGCTGAAACAGATTTCAAGTAAAAAAAAAACTGTCACAAGTGACAAAGAAGGTTAGTATTTAATAATAAAAGGGTTAATTAATGAAGAGGAAATAACAATTGTAAACATAGGTGCACCCAACATAGGAGCACCTAAATATATAAAGCAGATACTAATAACATGAAGAGAGAAGTAAATGGCAATACAATAACAGTAGAGGACTTTAATATCCCACTTTCAACAACAAATAGATCGACTAGGAAATAAAATGAATGATGAAATTTTGGACTTGAGTTGCACTTTTGACTAAAGGGACTGAAAGACATATGTGGAACTTACTATCCAATAGAATATGAATACACATATTTCTCTAATACATATGAAACATTCTCTAAGGTAGACCTTATATGATGTCACAAAAAAAGTCAAAACTTTAAAGGAGACTGAAATAATATCTAGTATCATTTTTAAACCATAATGGTGTGAAACTAGAAATCCATAACAGGAGAAATCATGGAAAATGTACAAATATGTGGAATTTAAACAACATGCTCCTAAATAACCAATGAGTCAAAACAAAATCAAAATGAATATTAAAAAATATTTTGAGACAAACGGTAATGGAAACACAACACATCAAAACCAATTCAACACAGCAAAAGCAGTTATAAAAGGAAAGTTTAGAATGATGAATTTGTGCCTGAAAAATGAAGATGTCAAATAAATAGTCTAACTTACACCTAAAAGATGAAAAGAAAGAACAACATACAGAACTGAAAATTAGCAGAAAGAAAAAAATAATAAAAATTGTAATGGAAATAAATTGAACAAAGAACAGAAAAATCACAAAAAGAAACAATAAAACTGAGTTTGTTCCTTGAAAAAAAAAATAAGAATAACAAACGCTTAGCTAGTCTAAGAAAAAAGAAAGATTTCAATACATAAAATAAAAAATGAAAGTGAGAAAATTGCTTATTGATTCATTGCATTGAGAAGAAATAGACTGAACAGACCAATAAATACAGAGATTGAAAAATCAACCAAAAATCTCCCAACAAAAAAAAAAAGCCCAGGACCAGATGGCTTCACAGCTGAATTCTACCAAACATTCAAGAAGAATTGATGCCAATACTTCCTAAACTCTTCCAAAAAATAGAGATAGAGGAAACATTTTCAAACATTTTATGAGGCCAGCATCACCTTGATATCTAAACCAGACACATATCACAAGAAAAGAAAACTACAGGCCAATATCTTTAATGGACATTGATGCAAAAATCCTCAAAAAAGTATTAGCAAACCAAATCCAATTACATGTCAAAAAGATTATACATTATGATGAAGCGGGATTTATTTTGGCGTGCAAGGCTGGTTTAACATATGCAAATCAATCTATGTTATGCATCACATTAGTAGAAATAAAAGATAAAAACCACATGATTATCTCAATTGGCATGGAAAAAGCATTTTTAAAAGTCCAACATTCTTTCTTGATAAAGTCTCTAAACAGTTTTGGAATAGAAGGAAATCTTCTTTACGAAATAAGGGTCACTTATGAGAAACTCACAGCTAATTTTGTAATCAAAGGGGAAAAGCTGACAGCTTTTTCCCTAAGATCTAGTACAAAGCAAGGATATTCACTCTCGTCACTTCTGGTCAGCATAGTACAGGACATTTTAATAAGAGCAGTCAAAACAGGAAAAACAAAGAAAAAATGGAAATAAAAGGTACACAAAACAGAAAAAGAAGCAGTAAAAGTATCTCTGTTTTCAGATAATTCCCTACATGTAAAGAAACCCAAAAAGGGTACACACACACATATACACATATACACCGTTAGAACTAATAAATGAATATAGTAATATGGCAGGATGAAAAATCAAAATGAAATAATCAGCAGTATTTTTATATATAAATAACAAGCTAACAAAAATATCAAGACAAAAAATACCACTTATTGTAGCGTTAAAAAAATGCAATCCTTAATGTCAGAGGCATTTGAACCAGCAACTCTATCTTGAATAAGAGCTGGGTAAAATAAGACTGAATCCTACTGGCCTGCATTCCCAGACAGTTAAGACATTCTAAGTCACAGGATGACACAGGAGGTTAGCACAAGCTACATGTCACAAAGACATTACTGATAAAACAGGTTACAATACAGAAGCTAACTAAAATCCACCAAAACCAAAATAGCAACAAGAGTGACCACTGGTCGTCCTCACTAATACACTCCTATCATTACCATGACAGTTTACAAATGCCATGACAATGTCAAGAAATTACCCTATATGGTCTAAAAAGAGGAGGCACAAATAATACACCCTTGTTTAACATACAATTAAAAGTAACCATATAAATGGGCAACCAGCAGCCCTTTGGGGCTGCTCTGTCTATGGAGTAGCCATTCTCTATTTACTTACTTTCTTAATAAACTTGCTTTCACTTTACTATATGGACTCACCCTGAATTTTTTTCTTACACGAGTTCCATGAACCTTCTCTTGGGGTCTGGATTGGGACACTTTCTGGTAACATCTTTCTGGCAACCACAAAGGGATGATAGTAAGGAAACCCCCCACCCAAAGGCTAACTTTGGTAAGTGGTGGGATCCAGTAACATCTTTCTGGCCAACCCCAAAGGGACAACACTGAAGAAACACCTTGAGCCAAAGGAACTAGACTGCAGTGGTGATTGGCTGGCTTTGGGTAAGTGGTTGTGTACTTAGGTAAAGGATGGGATTGGGTTAGAGGCCTAATTAAGGGTAATTAAGAGTCTCTTCTAAGATAGAGAGGTTAAACATCCCTCTTAATAAAAGGCAAGGACACTTGACGGACCTTGGGTTTGAGACCCAACGTAGGAAGGTTAGACTCTCTTCTAATATTTAGGCAGATATAGGCTTCTCTCAGTAAAGTTCCTCTTGGCAAAATCCCTTTCAGCTGAGAACAGGTTTGGCACTATGGGATTGTAACTGCTATGTTTTTTTTTTTATCTAACTTGCACTCTTTACTGATAGCTGTGGGTGACAAGGTTAGTCATGTACAGGATTAGTAATTGTGGGACTTGGGGAGTTTTTTGCTCCATAAAAAAGGGAAACGTGAGAACTGATGGAACTGGTGGAAAAGATCCCTTATCAATGGAAAAGCAGCTGTCTGTACTTTTGATTCAGTGTTGGCTACAACTGGCCTCCCTAAGTACCTCACCTTCCCCTCCCTGCCACAAGCAATAGTTTTCCCTTCCCTCCCCACCCCTCCCCTCCCCTCCCCTCCCCTCTCCTCCCCTCCCCTCCCCTTCCCTTCCCTATCTCTCTGTGCAAACTGGTTGAATAAATGGTAAAATCCCTATTTATCTTCTCTGTAAAGTTTTGATTAATGAAAGAAAGGATTTATGAGGCTAGTCTTAAGCAGCAGTGAATCTGGTGTGCTTTCTGTGTCTTTCTGTATGTTTCTGTCATAAAGAGTGGTACCTTACAATAGAACATGGGCTTAGGACACCTGTAAGCTCACTGTTCAAGATGGCCCAGCAAACTGGTCAGTTACAAACTTTGCTGCAGTTCACTAAAAAAACTGGATGAGGTTTCCTTCTTGTCTTGTGTGTTCTTGAGATCTTGACCTTGTAACCATGTGGCCATGGTTTCTCTTTTCACAATGGTGACCCAGGTTCAGGGTTCAATCCCTGGCTTAGGGAATGAGTCCTTTGTCTTATCTCTGTCTGCATATTTTTATTTGTTGTGTGTGTGATGTTTATACATGTGAAAGAGCTTTGATAAACTGGTTTAATAATAAGGAATGTAAATCAAATATTTGGTCAGAAAAGTAAAAATTATAATGCCTTTCAGTTCATGTGATGTAGGTAATCTTTGAGAAATAGAGTTTTAAAAATTATTTATTTAAACATATATTATATTTAAATTTAATAATTTAAAATTTATTTAAATATATAATGATATTTAAAATAAAAATATTTTCAAAAATGTAAATATTTGGTATAAATTGTACAGGTCCGATATTAGGTTTACTAAATGCTTTAAGGTCATAAACTGCTTCTTTCACTTTTAAAAATTGCTCAATTTATTTTGGAGCATTAGATTCTAGATAAGGCCTGGGAACATGTGAAATTAGCCATGCCCCATAACTATGCAGAAAAGGTTATAGAGAAAAACTATTTTATATAAGAAAATATCTTGCATGGTAAATTCCTGTCCTAAAATAAAATAACTGGTTGTTAAAAAAAATGTTTAAAAAAACACAACACAGATGATCTAAGTCATGAAATAATTTATAAAAGGGAATTTATGCAAGAAATGTTGTACAATTTAAAGATGATTAGGCCTCCTAAAAGCTTCATAAAATGTCATTATGACTTTTAATTGTACAACTTACCTACATTACAGCTAGATAAGGCCTGGGAAACATGAAATTAGACACTGAAAAGATTCAGATCTTATCTGCCTGCATTCTAGACTCCACGCTAGTACATAATTATAATCTCAAATTTACCAAGGTTTTCACCAAAAGCTAAAGCCGTAATGAATTAACATTGTAACATGTAACAAAGACTACTAAAGAAACAGTTTCACATATAATGTATGCAAGAAAAGTGAAATGCATTTTTGGTAAAAGATTTAAAAAGACATGAGAATGTGTAATTTTTGTCTAAAATTTTAAAGTATTGTTTTCAGGCCAGGCGCGGTGGCTCAGGCCTGTAATCCCAGCACTTTGGGAGGCCGAGGCGGGTGGATCACGTGGTCAAGAGATCAAGACCATCCTGGTCAACGTGGTGAAACCCCGTCTCTACTAAAACTACAAAAAAATTAGCTGGGCATGGTGGCGCGTGCCTGTAATCCCAGCTACTCAGGAGGCTGAGGCAGGAGAATTGCCTGAACCCAGGAGGCAGAGGTTGCCGTGAGCCGAGATCGCGCCATTGCACTCCAGTCTGGGTAACAAGAGGGAAACTCCGTCTCAAAAAAAAAAAAAAAAAAAAAAAAAAAAAAAAAAAAA